>NC_139930.1:682500-876000 GCF_963514095.1 Eutrigla gurnardus | reverse complement strand
CCAAATGCAGTTGATCAAGGGATTTATTTAAATTATTAACCAAATACAAACCAAAAACTAAGACAAAAACAAAGTATCAAACAAGGAACCACGAGGGCAAAAACGACTATCAAAGAAACACTTACAAACAGGAACCAGAACACAAAGGGACACGGAACGCAGGACGCAGGTACAGAGAAACATCCAGGGACATGACATGGTGCAAGACAGCGACAGCGACAAATGACAACGACATCGACATCGACATCGACAATGATCCGACAAGAGACAGGGGAAACACACAGACACACAGGGAGGCAGGGAGCTGACGAGGGACAGGTGAAACACATCAGGGCAGGCATGGTAATCAACACGAGAGGGAGGGGGAGTCAAGACAGCGGAAACAACAAGGACCAGGAAGTACGAGACAGGGAACCACACTGAGGACAAAATAAAACAGGAAATCAAAACCAAGGAAACAGAACATGACAAAACACAGATCATGACAGTAGAAGAGTATTAACATTTCCATTGTAAGTCACAGGTCGAAGCCTCTCACCTGTGCACCCACATCAGCATAACAACAAATACATTCTTTTTCACTCTGTGAACGTTGAAATTGTACCTTGCTGTTTTTGCCACAGGTTCTAGCTTGAGTCAAAATTTCAAATTAATTCCCTAACTGTTCCTGCTGTGCATTTCAGTTAGCGTGCCTTTGGCAAAGAATTAAGTAAGCAGCCTACAGTAAGTCTGAGTTGCTGTATAGAACCAGAAGGTGAAGGTGAAGCTGACCATCTCTAAAAGTCACCTTATCAGTTGATTTGCTCCTTCCTCTTCAGGCACAACAGAGACCCCCTGTAAACAGTTCATCTCATCTGTGGCACAGAACCTTCAGACAGGCTACTCTGAGTTTTTGCAGAAACTAAACCTCAGTGAGTGCCAAGAGGAAATCAACTTGTTACTGAACAGCAGATCTGATGTAGTAACATCATCCAAGGGTCCATTGTTAAAATGCTTGCTACTGACTTTCTACAAACAAATCTCTTGGTTCAGAGTAAAGCTACCCTAGAGAAGTAGGCGGTAGCACTAAAGGAGCAACCGACTCCCACTCTTTTTGTAGTGAAAATACGACTCCCCCGCCATGCAGAAGATGGGAACAGTTACCAGTGGACACAAAAGCGGTAACGGCTACGCAGCTTCCCATCGCTCTGACACTGATAGCGAAGAAACCAGCAGCAGAACTTACACAGGTTCTCCTCCAAGCTCTTCCTATTTTTGGAACAAACCGGTAATTTGCGACGCGCCTCCTCAACCTAGCTTAGTCTCGCCTTCACCGGGCAGGACACCACAGTGCCTCCGCTTTGAAGAGCTTGAGCTCATAGCTAAAGATATTCAACATTTTGATCCCGACAACTCGAACCAGGGCTGCATGGTGGTGTAGTGGGTAGCACTGTCGCCTCACAGCGAGAGGGACCTGGGTTCGATTCCCGGGTCGGCCCGGGTTCCTTCTGTGTGGAGTTTGCATGTTCTCCCTGTGTAAGCGTGGGTTTTCTCCGTGTTCTCCGGCTTCCTCCCACAGTCCAAAGACATGCAGGATGGGGATAGGTTAATTGATGACTCTAAATTGCCCTTAGGTGTGAGCGTGAATGGTTGTCTGTCTCTACATGTTAGCCCTGCGATGGACTGGCGTCCTGTCCAGGGTGTACCCTGCCTTCGCCCAATGACAGCTGGGATCGGCTCCAGCCCCCCCACGACCCTGAATACAGGATAAGTGGTAGACAATGGATGGATGGATGGATGGACAACTCGAACCATAATATTGACAATTATTTGAGAGAGTTAGACAACCACCTGATTGACCTACCCAATTCCTCCTCACATGAGAAGCTCAGGCTAGTCTGGAAGACCACAACCACACATGCACAACCACACATGTCCACAGTTTCATAGAAACACTTGCACCTGGAACCCGGGACCGATACCCCAGACTTTGTGAAGCACTCCGGGAGGAGTATAGCCGGTACTGGGACCCAGCCTCCGCCACGATCGGTGCCCTCGCCGTTCTAAACAAGGAGCAGGAACCACCCAGGGAGTACTAGAGGCGCTTCAGGGCCGCATATGCTCAGGGCCGTAACTCCCCAAGACTGGAGGAAGAGCCTGCCTTCCAGGCTTTCTTTTTGCATAACCTGCACGAAAGCGTGCGGTGCGATGTCACCATGCACTGCAAGACACACCGGCTCTCCATGCAAGATGTTCTTAATTACGCACAGATGGCTTGGAAAACCTACTTAGCGCGCAAAATTAAAAGCCTGCTAACTTCAATACATCTGCGTCCAAAACATCTGCTGCCTTAAAGCATAGCCCTCATAACAGCGCGAAGGGGGGTAAGCGGCCTGCACGCCCCTGGAACCAGACAAACTCCTACTAAAGAAAACTAAAGAAGAAAGGGATCTGAACAACCTGGTCGAGAAGCTGTTAACTTCGATACAGCTGCAGCTTGACGCATCCCAACCGTCACCAAGCTCCCCACAGAAGCCTGGCAAGAGACGGCGTGGGGACACTGAGCATCACCGCCATGTCCACCAACTGCGTCGAGATGGGCATTCACACAGAAGCAGTAGGAAGCCCTACTCCGAAATTCTGGCCCAGTCACGTGAGCCAGCAGTGTACAAACATGACAACTCAGATAATGACAACTCCTCTGATATTTCCTCTGTTTCTGGCTACATGGAGCGTTACAGCCCTGAGCCACAACATAGTTAATATGGCTAACTCAAATCTTCTCCAGGAGTAAACCAAGCGACCACTAACCCCTTCTCCTTTTCCTCGCTTTCCTTTTCCTTCTTCGTTCCTGCTGCTTTGTATCTTGTTGGTAAGTCAGAAACGAATTGTAGATTTGGGTTTAGGCATTCTGTGAGTAAAGCTAGTTGTAACATTTAGTCTTTTCTAGATAGCTTGTTGTTTAAATTTTTGTGAAGCTGTGCATACTGAGTGGGCAACTACCTAGTTTCAGCCAGCTCAGCTGTAGTCAAAAGACTTGATTGGAGGGAGGGGCCCCAGTCTGCGCATGAGGTAAACTGAGCACTTAAAAGCTTGTCTACTACAGCGTCAGGACAGCTGAACAAAGACAGCAGAACAAAGACAAGGGAGTCTATCTGTGGGAGTCCATCGACGAAGTCCATTGAGGTAGGCATAACATCTCAACCCCCTCCCATCGCAGCCATGTGTCTTATCCCAGTCAGGACATCACACTGGAGAAGACTAACTAGACACCCTTCGCTCGAGGGTGTAACCCATCCAATCTCTGCTACCCACCGGTACGGAACTTGAAGTACAAGGAGGGCTATGGAACTGCCAGTCTGCAGTCAAGAAGGTGGACACCATCTCAGCGTATGCCTCCCTGCAGACTCTCCACTTCCTGGCCCTTACGGAGACCTAGATCACCCCAGAAAACACTGCCACTCCAGCTGCCCTTTCAACTGCCTACTCGTTTTCACACTCCCCAAGACGAACAGGGCGAGGAGGAAGAACTGGGGTCCTCATCTCACCCAGGTGGTCCTACCAGGTCCTTCCTCTGGACCACCTACCTCAATCTGCACTTGAATTCCACGCCGTCTCTGTCACCCTTCCTTTCAAGCTCAACATCATAGTGATCTATCGCCCACCCGGTCCTCTTGGTGACTTTTTAGATGAGATGGATGCCCTCTTGAGCTACTTCTCTGATGATGGCACACCACTCGTCATCCTCGGTGACTTCAACATCCACCCGGGAAAGCTGCACTCATCTGAATTCATTGAATTCTTCGTGTTTGAGTGAGCTCCGAGGGCTTTTCAGACAGCCTTGGGGGCTTAAGGGCCGACAAATCGGCGGTGTTCAGGTGTGTATTTACCGGCTGGATTCCGAGCAGCGAGTCTTAGAGTTTTGAGTCAGATGGAGCAAAGTAAAATTCCGCTGCTGCTGAGAAACTAGTCCCTCAAAAAATGGATGAGTCATGCGTTGCAAGGTTAGTTTTGTTTCAAATATTATTCTATCAACACAGATATGTACATCAACAGTCTAGTGTTTTAATTGATTTGCCTCGGGTGCACTGTGGAGTCTATATGAGTGTTTTTAATGCCATGCTAACTAGAACGATTGACTTGCGCTAGCCATAGCACAAGCGAACTCGGCAACTAGAAGAACTGAATGAAATTTCTTGAAAACGTCTCCAGACGTCTCGAACACACCGACTGAGTTGGAAAATAGGTCTTATGTCCAAAATTCCGAACTATCCCTTTAAATGTCTCTCTGAAATTCTGTTTATCCAGTGTTTATCACAAAAAGTGCCCAAACCTCATGGGTTTGCTGTTTTGCCATGTGATGGCTCAGTATGTGTGTTTCTATACATTAAACAATGTTCAACATTTCATCTGTGGTGTTTCTTTGTTAAAATACAGTACACAGAAAAGTCTATGGGTGGAACAAGGTTGAGGTACAAAAATGTGATATTCCAAGAAGAGAAAACGGCTTTATTTTAAACGTAATAGTTTGAAAATACCCTGAAGCGATCGGACAATATTCTTAATTGTACGCTGAGCGCAAACAATTGAAGCATCTGAGCGCAAGACAATGGAAGCTCCTGTAGTCTCTCTGCAATCAGTTTGGGAGGCCATTCAAGGAACTAAAACTGATATACTGAGCAGAATCAACGAGAAGCTTGATCCCTTGACACAAAGTTTAAATCTGATTCAAACCTCTCTAAGCACTTTGGGCGACCATGTCTCTGAGCTAGAGCAACGTGTCAGCGGCAATGAAGATACTGTGCAGGAACAGCAAACCTGGCTACTGCAGCTAGAAAAGGAAAATGCTTATCTTGCTCACAAAGTGGAGGACCTTGAGAACCGAAACCGAAATATTCCCGAGTCGGTGGAAGGCAGCAACATCATCGGCTTCATGTCCAAGCTGATCCCCGAACTCCTGAGCCGACAGAGCTTCCCCGAGCCCCCTCATCATCGAAAGGGCTCACCGTATACCTTCGACTAGACGAGACGACTCATCCAAGCCCCGGCCTATCCTAATCAAACTCCTTAACTTCCAGGACGAAGTAAGAGTCTTACGTCTTGCCCGAGAAAAGAAGGAATTGCTTTTCAATGGAACCCGAATCCACATCTTTCCTGACTACAGCGCCAAACTGATGAAGAGACGCCGCTGTTTTGACACTGTGAAGAAGAGTCTTCGTGAGCTGGACATAAAGTTTTCCCTCCGCTATCCGTGCATTCTTAGTGTGATTGTTGATGGCAAACCGAAGCTTTTTTTCGCTGTCACAAAGAGGCAGAGGCTGCCTTTTTTTGTCCTCCTCTTCATCCGACTCCACCATGACTTCTCCTTGATAAAGTGGACTTGCAGAAGTAACTACAGTCCGTTCTTTTGTTTCCTTCTTAATTCCTCTTTTCTTGTTGTTAAGATGTTTCCTCGACTGTAGACTCAACTTATATAATGCTTCTGACCAATTGCTTTCTTGTTTTTGCTTAGGATTTGCCTACCCTATTACTATCTATGGATAGAATACAGCTATACAGCACCCTACTCCTATGTTGTTTGTTTACACTACACTGCCGTAAACGTCGCAAAGCACTGTGCCGGCTGTCGCAAACGTAGACTGTCACAAAAGACCCTGGGGACTTGTAATGTTTGGTTTCTGGTTCTCGCCTTTTTCTTTTCTTTTTTTTTCTTTTCTTTCCTCTCTCTTTGAAAAAAAAAATACAAAACAGCATTTTCGTTTGTTTAATAGCTTATTATTTTCCCCCTTCTTCGGTGCAGACTGAGCTTTAAAAGTACATAATTTCTCTTCCTTAGAGACTAGATGTTGCATCTCTTAGATTCCATGCCTTAATGGTTTTGGCTTTCAGTCGCAATCTATATCTGTTTACTCTGTTTTTTGTTTGCGTGCGTATTGGTATTTGTTCCATGTGTTTTTTTTTGTTTGTTTGTTTGTTTTTGTTTTTTTTCCCTTCCTTTTGGGGTCAATTTTTTTTTTCTTCTTCTTCTTCTTTTTCTTGTTCAAAGTGCAGTGACGACACATATGTGTTTATAAGATGAATAATATCAAAGGATTAAAAATTATACATATGAATATAAGGAGCCTTGTACCTAAAATTGATTTACTCAGAGCCTGGGTCTCTTATCACAATCCTGGTATTATCACATTATCTGAAACTTGGTTGAGTAATAAAATTGCAGACACCGAAATTAATCTTCCTAACTATAAGTTATATAGATCCGACAGGGGTAGCAGAGGTGGTGGTGTAGCTACATGTTTCAACAAAGTTAGTTTCAGAACTTATTACACCATATGTAGAACCTAAATTCTTTGAGGGTATCTTTGTCAAATTAATCATTCATGAGAACAAATATTTAACTATTGGTAATGTATATAGAGCTCCAGCTGCACCTGTTGAGTCATCTAATTGTCTAAGTTCAACCATTAACTCTATTGATTGCAACAATGAATTTATTATTCTAGGTCACTTTAACAAAAATTGGTTAGATAGGCAATCTAGTAGGGATAAAACAGTTTTTTTCAAATCTGAACCTAACTCAACTAATCAACGAACTGTGGCGCCCTCGGGGTTACGAGAAGGCGCTACGTGACCAATTTCAGGGAAAAGAGGGCTGTCAACACCAAATTCACAATTAATGTTCTTTATTAAAGACTGTTGCAGGGATGCTGTCGATGCCGCGGAGTGCAGGGCTGGCTTGAGGGGGCTGAGGCTGAGGCGACGTCGTTGGGTGAGAGCGGGGGTTCGGTACACAGGGACGGGCAGTCATACGGTCCGGGGCTCGGCGGGAGAGGCCAGCGGTCAGGCAGGGGGGGGTCAAAGTAGAGGCGGGTAGTCAGATGGTCCGGGGGTCGATCAGGGTTCTCCTACAGAAGCGGGTCATACACAGGGCTTCTCTCTCTCTCTCTCTCTCTCTCTCTCTCTCTCTCTCTCTCTCTCTCTCTCTCTCTCTCTCTCTCTCTCTCTCTCTCTCTCTCTCTCTCTCTCTCTCTCTCTCTCTCTCTCTCTCTCTCTCTCTCTCTCTCTCTCTCTCTCTCTCTCTCTCTCTCTCATCATCTCCTTACTCTCCACACGAACGTCTCCTTTTATCCCCTCCTGTCATCTTGCGCTGATTTCCTCCCAGCCGTGTTCCTCCACACCGGTGATTCTGATGGGCAATCGGAACTCCATATATGGCACGCCGTCCGTTCCCTGCGCGGTGCCTTGGAGGGATAGAGTGCGGTGGCAACAGCGCCGTGGCTGTCACATGCCACGTCGGTACATACACGTTATTGGTTCCCACCTCCTTACCTCTGTCCCACGGGCACCACAGAACCAACTAGAGTAACTCCTACTCCCCAGTCTTTACTTAACTGGATTCTTGTCTCACATCTAAACAGAATCTCAAAAGCCGGTGTTTTGTCAGATTGTTTCAGTGATCATTCTATAATCTATTGCGTATGTAAATTCCAACATCCTCACCAAGAACTATTAGAATTAGACAATATAAGAAAATGGACCAAGACAGATTTTATTCTGATTTGATTGCTATCAACTGCGATAGATTCCAACTAATACCTGATGTTCATAATGCTTGGGATTTTTTTTTATAAAGAACTTAACAAAGTGGTGGACAAACATGCTCCCTGGAAACTATCAAAAGTTAAAGGCAAACATTTACCATGGATCAACTCTGATCTTATATCTCTTTTTAGGCAGAGGGATAAAGCTTGGGCTAAATTTCGTCAGACAAGGAATCCTGCTAATTGGGAATTGTACCGACAGCTATGAAACTTTAGTAAAACTCAAGTACGGAATGCCAAATCAAATTACTATAAGGATTGTCTGAGCAATAATTTTAAAAATCCGAAACAATTTTGGAGTAAAATAAAAGACATTTGTCATCCAACAAACAAATCCTTCACTAGCAAATTAAGGGTTTCTGGTAAAATCTTGAATGATCCATTACTTATTGCTTGTGCATTCAATCAACATTTTTCCTCAGTCTGCTCTAATTTAATTTCAAACAATACACACATTTCAAATGTAATTCCATCCTGTCCAAGCACTTTCTGCTTTCAGAGAATAACTCCTGTTGATGTTTCTATTGCCATTCATGATCTGAAAGACAGCAGTGGCCATGGATTAGATGGAATCGAAACAAAGTTTATCAAGTTAGCATCACATATTCTTGTTTATCCACTGGCTGATTTGTTCAATTTATCATTATTTACCTGTGAAATACCAGCCATTTGGAAATCAGCACGTATCACCCCTCTTCACAAGGGTGGTGACATACTTGATCTCAATAACTATAGACCTATCTCTATGTTATGCTCAATTTCCAAACTACTTGAAAAAAATGTCACAGTATCTTAACAATAATAATATTCTTTCTCAATATCAGTTTGGCTTCAGATCAAAATGTTCCACCACTACTGCTCTTTTAAAATTCACCAATGATGTTTTCTCTGCTTTGAATCATGGTAACTGTACAGGTGCAATCTTTATTGATCTCACCAAAGCTTTTGATCTTGTAGATCCTTATTTACTTTTGGACAAGCTATATGGCATTGGTCTTTCCCGTCATGCCTTACTTTGGTTTAATGCATATCTCCACAATAGAAAACAGTCTGCTGCTTACAGAGGCTGCAAATCCGACCTACTGACTCAGCAGAGAGGTGTGCCGCAAGGGTCTACATTAGGACCACTTCTTTTTTCCATTTTTATTAATGATCTCTCTCTTATTTTTTCTGAATGTTCAGTTCAGTTATATGCAGATGATACCATGATTTATGTTTCAAAATCTTCCATATCACAAATTCAACAATCATTGCAATCTGATTTTGACATTTTCCAATCTTGGTTATCAACTAACAAATAACTCCTTAATCAGACAAAAACCCACTCAATGTTATTAGGTATAAGACAACATTTTAGACTTACTTTTAAACAACACATAGATCATATTATTAAAAAAGTTAATTTTGGTTTTGGTATTTTGTTTCGTTCCAGGCATTGCTTTACCTCAAATGTAATAAAACAACTTGTTTCACAACTCATCCTTCCTATCATTGACTATGCAGACATTGTATATCAAACTGCTAACAAAACTGATCTCCAGCCGCTTAATTTAATTTATAACCGGCTATGTAGATTTATTTTAGGTTGTTCATTTTTTACCCATCATTGTATTATGTTTAACAGTCTCGGATGGCTTCCCTTAGACAAAAGTCGCCAATTTCATTTTTACATTTTTTTGTTTAAATATATTCATTTTGACTATCCCTATTTCCTCAAACAATTTTTTTTTCCTATACATCTCATTTCTAGTCACTCAGAAGCTCTGCTCAATCGCTTTTAATAGTCCCATACACTAATAAACAATTTGGTAAAAAAGCTTTTATGTTTAGGGCTCCCTCAGACTGGAACCAATTACTCATAGACATTCGTTTGCTTTCATCATTTTATGGGTTTAAAAATAATTTGACTTCTCACCTTAAATCTGATTGTATATGTTTTCAGTAACTCATCTCACCATGTCACTGTCTATGTTTATGTTTATGGTAACACTTTACAATAAGGGTCCGTTAATTAACGTTACTTAATGCATTATTCAGCATGAATTAACAGTTTAATAATAGTTTAATAACCATTATAATGTATTACTTAACATCAATTATCATATTAGTAAATGCATTAATAAGCAGTTAATTAATGTCTGCTCAGAGTTAATTAATACATTAATAAGCATTAATAAAGTTACATCCTGTAATTAGTCATCCTTATGTATGCATTACTTAGTATTAATTAATATATTAGTTAATATGTTAGTAAAAACGTTAATAATGTATCTAGTAATCATTTACTAATGGTGTTTGTTTGGAGTGATTAAGCATTAAGAAACAGTAACCTAATACATCTACTTATCATTCGCTAATGGTGTACATGTTACCTGGATGGGCATTAATATATATTGTATTACTTCACATTAGTAACCTGATATAAACCTTAATAAATTACAGGAGTGCCTCATAAGCATTACTTAACCATAGTTAACCATTACCGAATGCTATTTGGACCCTTATTGTAAAGTGTAACACATGTATCCCTTAAGTAACACATTATACATGCTTAACTGCCTCATAAGCATGGCTTAACCACTAATAGTTTAAATGTAGTTGAAGCAATCACATAAAGAATTTCACACATTTTATTCAAAACAGAATAAAACAGATTATCACAGATAACATTATTACATGTAACATAACATTAACTTGCAGAGGAGAGCTTTCAACAAACATGAACATCTCTTATTTGGTAACATGACAATATGGTGAGGGGGCATGAAGCACAGTATGTGTATGTGTGTGTTTATGCTGCAGAGCCATATCAGGCTACCCTCTGTTCGCTCCCTGTCGATCAGTCTTCCCGCTCAGTCAATCTACCCATCTGTCTATATACCCAATCTGTCAGTCTACTTGTGTCAGTCTACTTGTGTCAGTCTACCCGTTTCCACACTATCTCTGTTCAATGTGCCGTGGGACACACTGATCCCATGTGACACCTCAACACAGTGTAGAAAGGGGTTTTCTGGCACTACTTCACCAACTTACAAGATACATGGATAATGAGGAAACACCATGACACACACAGGGAATTAGCAAAGACTAAATTGTGAGAAAAGGAGGGGGAATTGCTAAATAAAAATGGACACATTTGGGTTGAATAATTTTTGGAAATTAACATTGATTTGGACTGTACTGGTCCTTCTAGTACACCCCTCTATCAGTGTGTGATGAGTGATTGATCTACTTGTAGGGACAACAGACAGAACACACACAGCCAAAGCCAGCCAAGAAATATGCTTCACATACCCCGCTGGCGAGAGCGATGTTTGCTTTTCTTCGCCTTTTTCTCCTTCTTATTTTTTCTTTTCTTCCCACTCTTCTTTGTCTTCCCTTTCCCCTTCTTCTTCCTCTTTCTGTACGGCGATGAATCGGAACTCTGACAAATCAGAGCTGGACTCAGAGTCGTCCTCACTGTCGTCTTCACTGTCATGCTGCATCTCAGATCCCCCCATCGCTCCATCATCACTTTCTTCTCTTCTGGACTGTTGAGCCGCATTGAGACTTGCATTGAGACCGCATTGAGACCAAAGCTATGGATGCCAGGATTGATAGTTGATTACATCAGCTTGATTGCTTATTGTATACAAACACCTACAACAACAAACACAGCTATGACACAACTTTCGCACCACAGCATACACCTATCACTCCTTAATCCTCGAGCATCCCTTAAGATTAATATACATTTTACCCTCATGTCCAAATTTGCCTCATTGACGACCCTCTCATAAAAGTGCAATACAAATGTAATAAATACATATTTATTTTCACTTTCACCACACTTTCCAGACCCATAGATATAAAGTTTATTATAATTGTTTAATTTTTTTTTTACAACCCCTGATTTTTTTCAATGGGAAAATCACAAAATGAGCCAATATTTTCCAAAAATAGATTCACAGTGGAATATTTGGGATGAAGATATTGCAGCCTTTGACTGTGTCAGTAATTGATATAATAGATGTTGATGCATTATTACTTTTGGAACAATGAGAGTAATGTACTGTAATTCTGGCATATTATAATTTTTAATAAATCTAAGCCTCTACCTTCATAATACAGGGAAAACAGGTTTTATGTCTGGTGATCACCCCCAAAACTAGCAGGGGCAGCAGAGCTTCATCACATCAAATTTCAGTGAAGGTCTGGATCTCTTACCTTGCAGAATGCATAGCAATAATACAGCTGAACACCATAAATGGTCTTGGTATTTGTGTGTGAAAATCAATGTTTATTTGATCAAAAGAAAGTCTCCACTCACCTATTAGATGAGTGGAATAGCATGTTTATGCAGACACAGTGTGTGTGTGTGTGTGTGTGTGTGTGTGTGTGTGTGTGGGCTCTGTTGATTTTTTTTTCTCTCAGCCATATTCACACTCACTCTTTTATATCAGTTCTAATATGCCAAGACCATTTCATTTAAATATCCTGAAAGTAGCCTAGAATCTTCACTCACCATCAGAGAGCTGAGTCCTGCAAATATCATGTTCTGATGTGACATCTGAAAGTTTTTCATCCAGGAACTCAGCACGTGCTTTCCACTTGTCCCTTTCCTTTCTCAGAGTGTCCATGGCAGTTTTGGCAGTTGGGGCCTCTGTAGTCTTATTACCTACTGTATTTAGAACAGAACATAGAAATTCCAAAATTACCTAAATTTGACTGGTCAAATTATGGTGTGTATCCCAGCTTCCTTCCCTAATGTTAACGTTAGCAGTAACACTTTATTTGAAGGGTATTGAGACATGACACTATCATAGACATAACAGAGCACGTCATTAATGTCGTCATAAATACATCATTTCATGTTATTAGTGAAATTTAAGTTTACAGATACTGTTTTATTACTTTCAGATTTGTGCACAGTGTGATTCTCTTTTTTTGTGGAAGGCTCTGCTGGGCCTGTTAAAAAATGGCGGTTGTTTAGGCGTCTATCTATATTATGCCTATGGCTGCCCCCACCAGTTTGTCATATAGTATTGACAGTCTTGTACCAAGGCTAGTGGTGCCTGAACCCACCACATAATGTGTTAGCTAATTTATACCTCTGTCATTATTGTATTTTCCAGGAGGTGTTGCAAGCGCAGAAGTCTATTCGACACCAGTCGATTTTCACAAGATCGAAGGTGTCTCTGTTCAACTGGATGCAATTTGTGTACAGGTTTGACAAATAATACATTTATTTTTGTTTGGTGTTTGGATTTGTGTAGCCGACTAAGTATGGAGTTAGATTTGTGTCTTTATGACATGCGAGAAAATAAATGATCTGAGAGAAAAAAAAATATTTGAGAGAAAAAATGATCACACTGATAGCAAAAGATAATAATATTTGAGACTAAAAAAAGTTTTGAGAGAAAGTATTTTTTCATAGAACATAAAAAAATATACATTTTTAAAATTATTTCTGAGAAAAAAAAAATCACATGGAAGTTTACACATATCATACTACATTTTTTTTGTTTTTTAACTTTATTGACATCTCGTCCTCATCTTCTCTCACGTAACTGAATCGATTACATTAGCGGTTCTAGCTCCCGTTTAATGGAAATTACTTATCAAAATATAAAGCATGATTATTATTAAACTTAATTAAATATTTCTAAATATTTTAAAGTCAAATTACAATTGTCAAATGTTTTCTACAGTTTATATGCGCGCTCCCACGCTTTCCCTCTTTCTTCCTCTTACCTGAGTAGCTTCTTCACTCGCCATCGATCGCGACTATTAAGCAGCTTTTATCGATCATTAATCGTCCGTTCATAGATCGTATTATACCTCTGACCACGGAACACCAGCAACCTTCACCGCGGAGACGACGAAGGCAATCTGCCTGTCGGAGGAGCTACATTATTCACATACATGGAATTTGGATTTCCCTCTGAAGTAAGTAATATGACTTATCTGGTTTAAATACGTTCCTTTATTATTTGATTATCAATAGATGTGCATATGCATGCATAAACAAATGTAGGCTACATGTAGGCTAATATAAGTGGTTTTAATAATATCATGTATGAGTTTGGTGTGATTAAAAATAAACAAGTACAAGCAAGTGGGATATTAGTGAATAATTTATTAGACAAATAATCCATGTTATATACAGGTTGCAATATGTGTATGATAAGAAGAAATAAGTAGTTTATCAACAAATGAATAGGAAAGCATTCAGAATAAATGTAATATCTGATGTTTTCTGTTACAGGTTGATGCCAGACGGCCGTACTGCAGGTCAATCCTCATGTTCCCCCGATGGGCCTCTACTTCGGGTAAGGGGATTTAAGGAAGGACTTCTGTCTTTCAAGGTGTTCCACGGAGAACCTCGTCCACTGCTTACTAACAGAACAGATGGGTTCCATGTCCATAGTTCCACGGTGGTGATGGGGGTGACAGCGACGAAGTCAACGAGCCACTCCAGCAGTCCTGGGACATTCTCAGAGGCTAGTAGCTGCAGTGTCCGCTCCAAATGTCCAGATCCCTGTGTTGCAAGAAGATGATTATTGTTGAGGTTTTATTTGTGTTTATCAGTATTGCAGTTTATAAGTAATACCACACAGTAGTTCTTTCAGACAAATGTTTCCTGTTAAATGTTTTACAATTATTAGGTTGTGTACAAATCTAAATAATAAATATCTGAATATATATGATTGTTGACTCATGTTTTAGGTCTGCAGGTCTATTTCCCTCCTGCTCTGGAGGAGAGACCCTGCTGCAGTGGTTGGCATCATGGCTGAGGAGATGGGGTGTAGTGGAGTAATAGCAGGTCTTTGCTCCATCACCTCATCCATGACCATAAACACTTCCAGTGTGCAGCAGTGACCTCTCCTCCCTCAGTGCTGACACTGTCAGTTCCTATAAACAACATATACATACATACAAACACTTATCGTAATCATTGTTTAGATCCACTATTCACCACTAGTCATATATTATAATATGGACAGTAATACTGTTCCACATGGGATAAACTTAATGGACTCTGATGTTTTAACACATTGTAGATATTACCCAGCACTGACTTTGCCTGATTATAAATAAGAAAGACAACTTCATTCATGTTCAACAGAACGTTTCAGGTAGACATCTCAGGAGAGCAGGACATCTCCCATCTATATACGCTGGTGTTCAACCTTATATCATTGAGTAGCTTAATATGCAACAGTAGTAGTTAAGCCCTGCATATGAGAATTATAACATTTAACACCACATTTTTTAAGTGAAGCCTCTCAGAGCAGCATACCTCCTGCCGGTGAACGTCTCCTCATCGTTCCCTCCACCGGATGAGGCGCTCGGTGTCTGCATCCGTCCCTTATTTACCGCCATTAGTAAATATATAACCACGGTTTAACATAAGCACTATATTCTTAGTTAACGTCGGTAAAAACGGCACATTTGCCGCTTCGGTTACGCTCGCTAAGCCCTATGGTAAATTACCGTCAGTAGGCTAGCCGGCTGGCAGGACCTTCGATTCGTAACGTTAACGTACAATTCCAACAACAATAAAGTAACGTTCATTATCAATACGATTTAAAATAATTTTAAAAATGTATATATTTTTTATGTTCTATGAAAAAATACTTTCTCTCAAAACTTTTTTTAGTCTCAAATATTATTATCTTTTGCTATCAGTGTGATAATTTTTTCTCTCAAATATTTTTTTTTCTCTCAGATCATTTATTTTCTCGCATGTCATAAAGACACAAATCTAACTCCATACTAAGCTCCTGTTGTCACAATACTGAGATTTCTTACTTTGGCAATATTTGTCTATATTTCAAATGTTGTTGACAATACTACACTAAGTAAATCAGTGGCAGGTTACCTTTAAGTAAGCCTAAATTAATTTATGGCTTTTACTATACATTAGTCATTGGGTTTTGACTGAAATTATTTCACACTATTTCAAGGTTTTCTCAAGGACTGAGGTTGCGCCAGCTTGATTCATGATGGACAACGTTGCTGGGTCCTCAAGAACCCTTTCAAGAATGGCAAAGCAACTGAGGGAGGTCTGCGTGACAGCAATGGAGAGTCTGCGTCACAGAGAAGGACAGAGAATAGGGGGAAGGAGGCATTTCGTGGTGATAGATGAGAGTCACTTCAGACATAAAAGAAAGGTAACTTTTTATATTAACTGCTACAAATTGTTCAACTGCTAATTATGACTTGTCTATTATCTTGTCTTGTCTATTATGACTTGATTATGTACTAGTCTTGTGATGCCCGACATTCAGATCGAGACTAGGCAAGACTTTCCTACTCCTTTCTGAACATTGATAAACATGCATTTGTTTGCTACTTCCTTTGGTTCAATTTGAATATTTCCATGGGCAGAACAAGTAAATGTAATTAAATGAAAATCTGTGTTAGTCTGTCGTCCTCAACCAATGGCAGTGTTGTGGTTAGCTCTGCTCTGTTATCAGAAATATGTTTAGAAAGAAGAGTTTAAAGACATTTACCAATTGAAGAAAGGCACCAAATACAAGCCCAACAGTACAAGTTAGGCGCAGTGCATGTATGCGGTCTCTAGCGGAGAGCAGAGTGCAGATTTTTATTTTAAAAGTTGGACCAGGGCTCCCGCTCCATCCCGCTCCAATTTTGCTCTGGGGCCACCCATGCCTGACCCACAATAAGTTTGTTTTCTAGCTGGATCTGTATGTTATAGTAAAGTATGTAGTTGATTCAATTATTTTTCAAATTGTGGGAGGGAAGAGACCTGAAACAGAACTCATACTGGACTCTGACGATGCCAGGTTTGGATTTAAGTGTACAACGCTGCTTTTTTTTGGACAGGTCCGTGAGCAAGGAGCAAGGAAATTCTCACCTGCTCTCGTCCTCTCAATCGCAGAGAAACGATCGGTTTGCTGATTGACAGAAGCCTGGTTGAAACAGCAGGCCATCATTTATATTGTCCATGCTTATAGTGATGAAAAACAGAATGGGACAGAATCATTCCTATTGAAACTCTTAAATTTGGCTATAGTAATCATCCATTTATAGTGATCATATTCACTCGGACAGATATGACTATTGGACTCCATAGTAATCTTGCATTCTACTTTGTCTAATCGGATTTGTCAAGTTGGTGTTGAAGTGGCTGTCAGTGTGATATACAGTTGTTAAAATTCTACAATATTGCACCTTAAATATTCCTACTAACATTATTAATTTATCTGACACTATGGGCCCTAGTTTCGCGGGGCAGCGCAGGGCTGCGCAGGGTGGCGGAGCCGGCGTAATGCAAGTTTGGACCCGCACAGCCTTGCGCACGGTCAGTTTGGCAGTTTGGTGGATCGCCTGCACCAAGATGGGCGTGGCGGCGCAACAGGGGGAGGCGTCACAGATTCAGCTTGGCGTAGCGGAAGTTTCGTGGCAAAAAGCCTCGCCAAGACTGCGCCGAAAGCTCGCCAGCTCCAAACTAGTCTACTCTATCTACTAATACTGAGCTCTTCACCTTACTGTCATACTGTCTCTTACTTCTCAGAGCGGCCTTGTGAGCATTCTCTCTTGTGATCTTGTATGCTTCTTCCATGCCCTGCTTCCACTTGTCCATGTAGTCATGATGGTTGCTGTCTCCTTGTTCTGGGGTCAAGTTGAACAACATATCGATGGGCAACCGTGGAGAGCGCCCATACAATAAATTGAAGGGTGAGAAGCCAGTTACATCACTACGAGTACAATTGTACGCGTAAACCAGTTTGTTTAGTGAGTCTTTCCAGTTAGTCTTTTGACTCTCTGTGAGGGTCTTTAACATTTGGAGTAGTGTTCGGTTAAACCGCTCTACCTGTCCGTTCCCCTGGGGGTGGTAGGGAGTAGTTCTCGACCCAGCAACTCCACAGTACTTTTTCAATTGTGCAAACAGTATGTTTTCAAATTCACCACCCTGATCATGGTGTATTCTCGCTGGGAAGCCGAATTTCAATGCATAGTCGTTAAAGATTTTGTCTGCCGCTGTCTTGCCTGACTTTGAAGTTGTGGCATACGCCTGGACAAAACGTGTAAAGTGGTCAACAATTACAAGAATGTATTCATACCCACCCTTACATTTGTCAAGGTGTAAGAAATCAACTGAGACTAGCTCAAACGGCTGAGTGGGGACAATGTTCGTCAGTGGTGTCCTCTTCTCACGGCTTGGCTTCTTGTGCTTGAGGCACACACATTTCCTCATGACATAGTCCTCTATCTCTTGTTGCATGTGGGGCCAGTAAAACCGGTCTCGCACCAAAGATGTGGTCCTATCTACACCTTGGTGGCCCATTTCATTGTGGAGTTCCCTCAACACTGTAGTTTTATGTTTTTCTGGAAGCACCAACTGTTTTCTGGTTGCAGTTTTCCTGTGCAGTACTCCACTCTCATTTATCTCCAATTTCTCCCACTCTCTAAGGAGACATACCATCGGTGAGCTGAGTTGTTTGAGTTCTGGACCTGATGGGCGTTTTCCTGCCAGTTTATATTGAATAACTGGTCCAATAGTGGAATCATTTCTTTGGTCATGTTTGATTTGGTCTGTTGTTAGTGGAATGAGGACTGTATCTGTAGCTACAGCTGCACATTTTACTGAGACACCCATGGACCATGACACACTAGATTCATCCTGATTTTCCACTGCTTGCGTTGTTGCTCTAATCACATCATGTGATATTTCTTCTGAACACTCTTCCATGAATGTTTCCATATCCAATGGCATTCTGGACAGACTATCTGCATCAATATCAATCGTTTTCAGTGGATTTGTCTGGACGCAGATTTTCTTGAAACGACGCCAAGGCAAAACGGAGAAAAAAAGTTTGTTTTGCTTTGTGTGTACGGGGCCTGAGAGTCTGGGTGCTTGTAACATTCTCCTGGTGCTCAGTAGCGGGTGGCTCTCCTCCCAGAGACACCTTGTTTGGCTTTGGTTCGGCAAATTGGGTTTCTTTACTCCTTCTTACAACATTACACACACACCTCTCCACTCATGCATTCATCTACACAACTGATTCCACTGACTACACACGCCATGATTAGTTTAGGTTACTTTTTCAGGTTACTTTTCATCAGTTAATACTTAAGTTAATTATCTCCTGTGTGCATCTCCTTCCTTTGTCAAGGCCATGCGGCCCGGTTTGTGACAAGTGGAGGCTCGTCCTGTTCTATTTTGCTTTGTTGAGATGCATTTTTTGAGATTACATTTACATTTACATTTAGGTCATTTAGCAGACGCTTTTGTCCAAAGCGACTTACAATAAGTACATTTGTCAAAAGAAGGAAACAAAGAAACCACAACGTATCATTGCCGATAAAGTAAGAGCTAAAAATAGAACAAGTATTAGGTCCTCATCTGAGTAAAGTAGTACTTCAAGAGCAACAGTGCTACGATCAGAGTGCTATAGGTAAGGTTTTTTTTTTTTTGGGGGGGGGGGGGGGTGTTAGTGGGTCATGCTATGTAGAGTCGAGGTGAAGTCTGAACAGGTGAGTCTTGAGCCTTTTTCAGAAGATGGCAAATGCTCTGCTGTCCTGACATCAGTCGAGAGTTCGTTCCACCACTGAGGCGCCAGAACAGGGAGCAGGTGGTGGCACGGTTAGATGTAACAAGTGCGTGAACGTCTTCAGAGGTGAGGGGGCTAAAGCTGGTAAGACCATCCGAGTTGAGAGTTGGGGGAGATGTCTTCTGGGAGGGAATAGGCGTGAATGAGGAGCTGATGTCATTTACTTTCTTGGTAAAGTAAGTTGCAAAGTCATCGGCAGTAAGGGAGGAAGGGGGGGGAGGGGTAGGAGGGGTGAGGAGGGAGGCGAACAGGGAGAAGAGTTTCCTGGGGTTGGAGGCAGAAGAGTTGATCTTTGCCAGGTAGAAGGCAGATTTAGCTGCTGAAACAGTTGAGGTGAAGTCAGAGAGGAGGTGGTGGTAGTGAGCAAGGTCCTCGTGTTGGCCCGATTTCTTCCATTTTCTCTCTGACGCTCGCAACAATGATCTGTTGGTTCGCAGAGGTTCAGACAGCCAGGGAGGGGAGGGAGATGATCGCGCAGGTTGTGAGATTGGGGGACAGAGAGTGTCCAAAGAAGAGAAGAGTGAGGACATCAGGATGGAGGAGGCTTCCTCAGTAGGCATTAAGGAGAACTGTTCTGAGGATGGTAGCGAGGAGATAACAGTTGAGGAGAGAGCGGAGGGAGTGAGGGATTTCAGGTTGCGGCGGCTGGTGACCATTCGAGGCGTAGAGGGGAGGGATGTGGTGGGCTTCATGGGGAGGGAGAAAGTCACAAAGTGGTGGTCGGACACGGTGAGCGGGGTAACAGAGAGTGCCGAGATGCCACAGGATCTTGTGAAGACAAGGTCAAGTTGGTTCCCGGCCCGGTGAGTTGGTGGAGAGGGGCAGAGTGTAAGGTCAAATGCGGAAAAGAAGTCAATGAATTCAGATGAATGCAGCTTTCCCGGCTGGATGTTGAAGTCACCGAGGACGACGAGTGGTGTGCCATCATCAGGGGAGCAGCTCAGGAGGGCATCCATCTCATCCGAAAGTCACTATGATGTTGAGTTTGAAAGGAAGGGTGACAGAGACGGCATGGAATTCAAATGCAGATCGGGGTAGGTGGTCCAGAGGAAGGACCTGGTAGGACCATCTGGGTGAGATGAGGAGCCCAGTTCCTCCTCCTCGCCCTGTTCGTCTTGGGGAGTGTGAAAACGAGTAGGCAGTTGAAAGGGCAGCTGGAGTGGCCGTGTTTTCTGGGGTGATCCAGGTCTCCGTGAGGGCCAGGAAGTGGAGAGTCTGCAGGGAGGCATACGCTGAAATGGTGTCCCCCTTCTTGACTGCAGACTGGCAGTTCCACAGCCCCCCTAGTACTTCAAGTTCCTTACTGGTGGAGAATGGTGGGTAGCAGAGATTGGATGGGTTACAGCCTCGAGTGAAGGGTCTCTGGTAAAATCTTCTCCAGTGTGATGTCCTGACTGGGATAAGACACATGGCTGCGAGGGGGGGGGGGGGGGGGGGGGGCTGAGATGTTATGCCTACCTCAATGGGCTTCCTCGATGGACTCCCACAGACTCCCTTTGTCTTTGTTCAGATGTCTTGACTCCCACAGATAGACTCCCTTTGTCTTTGTTCAGCTGTCTTGACTCCCACAGATAGACTCCCTTTGTCTTTGTTCAGCTGTCTTGACTCCCACAGATAGACTCCCTTTGTCTTTGTTCAGATGTCTTGACACCCACAGATAGACTCCCTTTGTCTTTGTTCAGCTGTCTTGACTCCCACAGATAGACTCCCTTTGTCTTTGTTCAAATGTCTTCATTCTGATGGCCTGACGCTGCAGCTGACGCTTTAGTGACAGCCTTTTAAGTGCTCAGTTTACCGCAAGTACTGACTGTGACCCCTCCCTCCAATCAAGTCTATTCACTACAGCTGAGCTGGCTGAAACTAGCTGATTACTCACTTAGCATAGACAGCTTCACAAGAATTTAAACAACAAGCTATCAACACAAGACTAAATGTTACAGCTAGCTTTACTCACACAATGCCTAAACCCAAATCTACAATTAGTTTCTGACTTACCAACAAGAGACAAAGCAGCTTCCTTCCTTTCTCCAGACAAAATGTGGTTTGAAGGAGATTCACTGGCAGTCCTTTAAGTTCTGACTGTGACCCCTCCCTCCAATCAAGTCTATTCACTACAGCTGAGCTGGCTGAAACTAGCTGATTACTCACTTAGCATAGACAGCTTCACAAGAATTTAAACAACAAGCTATCAACACAAGACTAAATGTTACAACTAGCTTTACTCACACAATGCCTAAACCCAAATCTACAATTAGTTTCTGACTTACCAACAAGAGACAAAGCAGCTTCCTTCCTTTCTCCAGACAAAATGTGGTTTGAAGGAGATTCACTGGCAGTCCTTTAAGTTCTGACTGTGACCCCTCCCTCCAATCAAGTCCATTCACTACAGCTGAGCTGGCTGAAACTAGCTGATTACTCACTTAGCATAGACAGCTTCACAAGAATTTAAACAACAAGCTATCAACACAAGACTAAATGTTACAACTAGCTTTACTCACACAATGCCTAAACCCAAATCTACAATTAGTTTCTGACTTACCAACAAGAGACAAAGCAGCTTCCTTCCTTTCTCCAGACAAAATGAGTTGATTTGGTTGTTTGGTTTAGTTTGATTGTTGTTTTAGCTTGGGGGGAGTTTTTTGTCCTGTAGCCTCATGGTTGGCCTGAGTGGGCAGGTGTGAACTTTGTGATTGCATGATCTTCTAGTGTGGTAAGTCTTGGCTTTTGTGGAGTTTCCCTTGGTAGGTGTAGCAATGTGGTCCATTTGGGCTCATTGTTTTTTTTGTTTTTGTTTGTTATTTTTGTGTAGTGTGCGGTTGGAGCAGTGGTCTCGGGGACACGTCCACAGCCAGTAGGTGAGTAACCAGCTTGCTGGGGGCTTAGCTGCGCTGTTGGTTTGAGTGTTTAAATAACCCATCGCTAATCTGCATGAAGATTAGGTATAGTGAGTTAGATTAGTTTTTGGACAGGCAGTTTAGTTTGAAGGGGACTTCACATTAGTTTGGGGGGACATTTGTAATGTCTTCTTGTTACATTGGATGACCTTGGTATCACTATTAGGTGGTTTTGTGATTTTCAACTGCCAGTTTCATTGTTTCGTCTTTCGGGCCTGGTGTATTTGTAGCTCACTATGGCAGGTATAGAGGATTTTGTTGCTTCGCCGTTTGAGGGTTTTTTGGACGGTTGTACTAAAGACCAGCTTTTGAAGGTTGCAGAGAAGTATGAAATTGATTTGACTGGTCTTAGTGATAAACGTAAAGGTAATGTAAAGGCTCTGGGGCCTCATTTATAAAGCTTGCGTATGCACAAAACAGGGCTGGAAACGTGCGTACGCCACTTTCCACGCAAAGGTTGTGATCTATAAAAACCAAACTTGACGGGAAAGTGTGCGTACCCGTAAGCAAACTCTGAGGCATGCGTACCGGTACGCACATTCTGGAGACTGGAGGGGAATCAGCGATACAGATGTCAGATTGTAGGAAGTAAACGTGAGAAGAACTATTATAGTTTTGATGACTCGCACACATTTAATTTCACTCCATATCATACGTTAGATCCGCGTTATCATGAGGAACTCAACTCAATAAATACCTTCTTTTAAAATCCAACCCGTATCTTAAATCAAAATAATTTTGAAACATTGAATCAGCGCTGTCACCGCAGGAGGAGGAGGAGACGGCCCAACTGCATGTAATACAGGATACAATAAATATCCTCCATTAGATCACTGCAGAACACAGCGGGAATAACTAAATATTCTGCTTATTTATTGTGCATGTCATCAACACACATACATACAGCCATTAAGCCATCGTATAATTGTTACACTTTATCCTCGTTTTTAAACCACCAGAGCGCAGAGGAAATGCGCTATAATGGGTGCCACGCTTGTGCACGCTCAGTCGTGGAGCGTGGAGAGCGCAACTTTACCGAACTTCAGGAGGCAGACTCTACCACCCGGCAAAGGTGGTAGAGTCCCCAGCATGATGAGCCTCGGCCCCCTGCCCGACTGGAGGGGTATAAACAGGGCGCAAGAATCCGTGAGGATGTCATGCTGCGTTTGTAAGATAAGGAAGACAACAATGTTCATTTTAAACATATTATTTTATTAATCACAGTGCGCGTTTGCCGTAGCTCATCTGCAACGTTGTTGATGGCGGTGATTGTTTCTTGCTGAAGTTGCAGGACGGCGTCAGTGAGCACCCGACCGCTTGATGTGCCATGCGCCCGGGGTGCACTGCTGCTTTGCGCCGGACCGAGGGCCCGTCACCGTCACCCTCCTCTGAGCCCAACGCTGCAGACTCTGGAAGGACAGAAACGATTTAACGTTTTGTTTTATATATAATAAAAGTTTAAAATCTGTTCACCCTTATCCCTCTGGTCTCATGGTCGCGTCTGTCTCCCTCCTTTTCAGACACAATCCCCGTCAAAGTCACATCAAAGTCAAACTTCCTTAAATACTCATTGAATACATGTTGGTAAAGGAGCAGAAAGATGTCATTTACCTTCAGATCAGACCACTTTTTCGTAAGTTCCGCCACCGTCCGCTCCGTCCCACTGACGCCGTGGACAGCAGCAGCAATGTTGCCACTCGCACTGCTTCTTTTTATTCGTGATCCCGCTGCTGTGGCCACTAAATTAAATTATTTTCCGGGCCTCCACCTCCCCAACAAGTGTCTCTTCTCCGTTTCTGAAAAGTTACGTTTCTTTGCTATTTTTCTGACCTGTCGCCGTGATTCACCACACGGAAATGATTGCATGCCGGCTCATTAATATAGTAAAATGAGGGCGTGTACAGGGCGGGATTCAGGTACGCACACTTGTAGGTGATCCTGTGATTTATAAAGGGAAAATTGCGTACAGTTTGCATGCGCACAGTTTTATAAATCCAATTTTTTTTTGGCGCACGCAAACTTTGCCTTTTTGGCGTACGTCCACTTTTAGTAAGGATCCTACGCACAGTTTTATAAATGAGGCCCCTGGTGAAGATGCAGTTGATTAGTAAAGGGATGCTGGTGGTTAAACAGGGAGAGTCGGGTGAGCCACAGTCCTTTAGGGTTCCATCAGGTAATTTCACTTTTGAGCAGCAGAAAGAATTGCTGTTGTTACAGCTAGCTCTTGAGAAGGACAAACAGCAGTGGGAGGTAGAAATGCAAAAGATAGAGATGGAGCTTGAGAAGCAAGTGCAATTGAACGCTTGCGGCGTGAGACAGAGCAGGCAAAGATAGACTTGAAGGCTACTAGGCTGGGGTTAGTCAGAGAAGGTAAGCTGTCTGGAGAGCTTGTTTTTTTCTTTGTTTGAGAAGCTTGCAGAAGCAAGAGGCTGGTCAGATTCTGACCGAACATTGTTGCTGCAGTGCGTGTTGACAGGGAAAGCAAAGGAGGCGTATGCGTCCTCGGGCTGTGAACTCGCATATGAATCAGTCAAGGCTGCTGTACTGAAGGCGTATGAGTTGGTCCCAGAAGCGTATCGCCTGCGTTTTAGGACATGGCAAAAGAGGGCTAATCAGTCACACATGGAGTTTTTAGGGAGCTGACTAATCATTTCAATCGTTGGTGTGTAGCCTCAAGTGTTGCCGGGTGCCACATATCTTAATGAGCGTAAGGTAACAACTGCTGCTGAGGCTGCAGGGCTGGCTGATGAGTATGTGCTCGTTTATAAGGGCCGGCCTGGTGAGCCTGGAAGGGGGCCTGTTGGGCGAAAGGAGGTTGGTAGATCACCTGTGAGTTTTGCCGTTTCCTCAGGTAAGGTGTTCCGGGCAGCACCAAGGAAGGGAGAGGACGTGTGTAACTATTGCCGTGAGGCAGGCCATTGGAAGTCGGAGTGCCCAATGCTAAAAGCTAAGAAGCAGCATG
Organism: Eutrigla gurnardus; assembly: GCF_963514095.1. Classification (NCBI taxonomy): domain Eukaryota; kingdom Metazoa; phylum Chordata; class Actinopteri; order Perciformes; family Triglidae; genus Eutrigla; species Eutrigla gurnardus. The sequence goes on along the minus strand of NC_139930.1, from coordinate 851,000 downwards.
CTGGAGGGGGGCGTGTAATTTATTGACAGTCCTACCAGAATTAACTCTGTTAATCCAGGAAATGACACTCTCATTGATATAATTTTGACTAATGTCCCCCATAAATACACGTCTATTGGTGTATTTCCAAATGACATTAGGGATCATTGCTGCATTGCATGTGTCAGAAATACCAAAATGCCTAAATCCAAGAGTCAAATCATCATCAAACGCTCTTTTAAGCATTTCTCTGAGCATGCGTTCCTCCATGACTTAGCCCAGGTAGATTGACATCCCTAATTCCATTTATGGATGATGCTGTAACTTTTTTCCATTATAAGTTCATCTTGGTTATAAATAAACATGCCCCTCTTAGAAAGCATAGAATAAAAGACAGGCAGAACCCCTGGTTTACAAGGGAGTTAGCAGAACTGCTCCTTGAGCGCAACAGACAATGGTCCTTAAGGCCCCCACACACCGCCCAGACGTCCAACTGCCTTATCCGACCACTCTCTGCCCACTCTGTTGCCTCTCGTCTGACCCGTTCGGCAGAAAAGTTGCGTTGTACACACCGCTTCGACGTGCTTCCGACAACACAGCAGCGTGTACGTTCTGCGCTTGCGCGAGATGCAATAAGCCTCCTTAACAGCGGGTGGCGCTAGTCTTGTGCCAGTACTCCAAAACAGGAAAACAGGAAATGACGGAACGGAGTGCAGATAAAAACAATGCACACACAGTCTTGGTTCAGTATTCGTTCGACTCGAGAAGACCTTTGTGGACTAAATACTTTTCTGGAAAGATGACTCTGGCTAGGGTGACACTCGCGTTGTGTGCTCTCGGGCTCATTATTTTACGAAGACGTCGTCTCAGTAGGGAACGAGTAATACGGAGAAACTGTTTATGTGGTTTGTTGTTTACCATCGTCACTTCCGCCCCGCCCACACACCGCCATTGGATACTCTGATTTGCTAGCACGCCGCCAATCAGAGTATCCAATGGCTCAGACGTCCAACAGCCCACCTCCTCAGACTTCGTATGCTCAGTCTGATCAGACAACGTCCGCGCGGCTCCGAAAGCTTCCGACGCAGCTGTACACACCAAACATATGTGTTCCCGACCTCGTCCGAGCCTCTCCAAACGCTTCAGACGTCCAACGGTTGGGCCGGTGTGTTCCTGCCTTTAGCTAGAAAAACAGATTCTGTGTGTGATTGGCAACGCTTCCGTGCACTTAGAAATAAAAGCACTGCCCTCATCAGAAAATCTAAAGCCAGCTATTATCTGTCATTAACCGCAGATACCTTAAACGACCATTCCAAGTTTTGGAAAACAATTAAGGGGCTTCAAAACAAGTCAGTAGGTAGCCTCCCACAAAAATTAAAGCAAAATGATACTTTTACTGCTGATAAAAAGGAAATGTCCAATTTATTTAATGTTAATTTCAAGAATGCTGGCCATACTTTTGATTTATTTCAGGCTACTCATGGAGCATCGTTTGCTCCCTCTGAATTGGAATCTTTGCCATCTTTACCTCCGCCAGTCGCAAATCCTGGTTTTAATTTTACCCCTCTGTCAACACCTCTGTCTGAGGTTTTGCACGCCTTGCAAACATTAGACACTAAGAAATCTGCTGGGCCAGATGGTCTTGATCCATTTTTTCTCAAATTGCTCCCGTTTATTGCTCAGACAATAACTGATATTTTTAATTTGTTTTTAATTTGTCTATTTCTTCTCAGAAATGTCCAGCTCGTTGGAAGCAAGCATTTGTCATGCCCTTGCTGAAATCCGGTGATCCCTCAGATTTAAACAACTATAGACCAATCTCGAATCTCTCTACTCTTGCAAAGTTATTTGAGTCCCTGCTATCCACCCAGCTCCATTAGATTCTTGAGTTTAATAATATACTTAACCCTTTACAATCTGGTTTCAGACCTGGTCATAGTACAGTCACTGCCACTCTGAAGGTCCTGGATGAAGTAAAAACTGCCCTTGATAACAAAAAAGTCTGTTTAGCCTTGTTTATTGACAGGCTTTCGATACTGTTGATCACTGTCATCTTCTTAAAATCACTCAGAAAACTGGCTTTAGTGAAAACGTGGGTAGGTGGAATAAAAGCTATCTAACAGACCGTGTTCAGTCAGTCCGGTTCGGGACAGTTATATCCGACCCCGTCACTCTGAACAAAGGGGTCCCTCAAGGGTCAATCTTAGGGCCCTTACTCTTTCTACTCTATATAAATAATATTTGTGATCACCTGAGGTTTTCCTCTTACCATATGTATGCTGACGACAGTTTTATACACCTCCGCTTCCTCTTTTGAAACAGCATACACTAACCTGCAGACTGATTTTACCCTCCTGCAGCATGCTCTCCTTGATGCCAAGTTTGCTCAAATTCTTAGTGAGCTTCTTATACAGATCCAAATCGTGCTTTTCTACTGTTGCCCGTAAGCGTTTAGTCACCAGTTTATTTCTATCACAGCTTGACTTTGGTGATACCATCTATAGATTTGCCTGCCCGTCCACCCTAGCCAAACTGGATTCCATTTACCATGCTGCCTTGAGGTACATAACAGGTTCTGCTTACAGGACTCACCATTGCACTTTATACACACTCGCTGGTTTTTCCCCCCTTAACACCCGGAGGTTACAGCACTGGTATATTCTTATATATAAGGCTATTTTAGGCAAAATGCCTCCATACCTCTGCTCAAAGTTTACTGCTGTTCAAATTACACATGATCTTAGAGCTAATAGCTGGTTGCGATTCAAGGTTCCCTTAATGAGGACAGAGTTAGGGATGAGGACCCTCTCCTACTTTGGGCCTTGGTCTTGGAATGACCTGCAAGTCAAGATGAGGATGGGAACTCTCATCCCTCTTTCTGGCTTTAAAAAATGTCTCTCTGAACATTTAATCACCAGTTGTTTCTGTGACTCTTAGCTTTCAAATTGTATTGCACTTTTGGGGTCTCTTTTATTGTATAAATTATCATTATTTCTTTGCTACCTTGCACTTGCTATGTATTTTCTCGCCTGTTTGGTCTGATTGTTTTGTAATGCTTCCTGACCAGGACATCCTTGGAAAAGAGATTGTCAAATCTCAATGGATCCTTTCCTGGATAAATAAAGGTTAAATAAAAAAAATAAAAAAAATATGTACATCGACAGTCTAGTGTTTTAATTGATTTGCCTCGGGTGCACTGCGGAGCCGGTATGAGTGTTGTTAATGCCATGCTAACAAGAACGATTGACTTGCACTAGCCATAGCACAAGCGATTTCGGCAACTAGAAGAACTGAATGAAATTTCTTGAAAACGTCTCCAGACGTCTCGAACACACCGGCTGAGTTGGAAAATAGGTCTTATGTCCAAAATTCCGAACTATCCCTTTAATATAAAACAAAGCGGAGCAACCGTCCTGCTCCAGATGTGCAGTCCTTGGCTGGAAGCAAGCTGCGCTTCCGACAGCCGCTGGGGAACGCCGTGTCGGCAAACAGCAGCAGCCGACCCGTTGAGTAAGGCACAATGTATGTAAACAAAGCAGCAGTGGCTCAGTCATGGTGATAGAACACCTCGTTAAAACAAAGACTCGATTAGCATTGGCTAAATCTACCAAATTATTAGTGGTTGTTTATTGCGATGTACCTTTTAGCAGCACAGACACTCACACACCTGAGAGGATGGAGGAGGAAACAAGGGACGCCAGGCAGCCATCAGCATTCACCTATGACCACATTAGCATTAGCTACCTAGCCATGATAATCGCTGTAACGGAGAGAGATGACACTTACCACCACCAACGATCTATGCAAGCGCGCACACCCCGGATGGGGAAAAAGGGAGCAGCACACGCACGGTCGCCCTGTCGAGCGCCACCTCTGACCCGGAAATAACACCGGTGAGGAGAGAGCAGAGGAAGAACCAGTGGGCGGAGTACCGCTTTTATACTGGTCAACTAACCAGAAATGGAAAGAGAACGAAAACAATAACCGATATAAACAAAATAAAAGAAATAAAGCCAAAATCCTCCTACTGCTACACAGGCAAAGTTTATGGGTCCTTATACAGTGGTTAAATGAGTTTCAGACCTAGAACTACTTAATTTCAACTCCTGGTCAGAGGAAGTCAGTCAAACTGTTTCATGTGAATCTGCTTAAACCCTACTATGCTCACTCTTCCAGTGCATCTGGTGCTGACCAGCAGGGGTCAGTGGCAGTGAGTCTTGGTAGTTGGTACAGTGAGAGTTTGGCAGGTGCCCTTGTCCAAACGGAAGTAGCAGCTTTTATTACTCCTTTTGGGCTGTATTCCCAAGATCAATCTGAGGGGGTTTGGTGGCTCATGAGGTGGAAATGAAGAGGTTCTGTATTTATTTTTCCTTTTAGGACTTCATTTGGGTTTTGTGTGAAATATTGGCTGATTTGACCTCTTTGGGCCTTGAACAGTTTTTTTCAATTAAATCAAGTTCAGAGGGGAATGTCTCATTGGTGGAACTGCTACCAACTCATCTGAAGGATGATGTTGAGTGCCGACCACATGCTGTTGCTTTGTGAGGAACGTTTGTGAGGAACCTGGTTTCACTACAGCTCTACAGAAGCCCTGAGGGGCTGAAAGTGGTTTTCTCTCCTGTGTTTAATGACTTAAGAGCAGGTGAACATTTTTTGGAAAAAATGCGGGGACTTTAAACAAAACTTAACTGCCAACATTTCTTTTGACCCGTGAAACAAGTTTTGGCAGTTTATATTTGCTTGACTTTTGTTTTGTTTTAGTTTTTTTAAATGCAAGATTATCCTGGCAAACCCTGTTTTCAGCTGTTCAGTCTACATCATTTTTCTCAGTGTTTGTTGTTGTGATACTAATTTTGGGCATGAGGGGCTGAAGTGCACCAGTAAGCTTATGTTTTCTTCCAGGTGAATGGTAAATGGATTGCATTAATATAGTGCTTTTCTAGCTAACTAGCTACTAGGAGCCGCCTGCACATCAGGATCTAACGCATTCACACGCCGGTGACGCAGCATCGGGGGCAATTTGGGGGTTCAGTATCTTGCCCAAGGACACTTCGGCATGCAGACTGGAAGCCGTTCGAACCCCCAATCTCCTGTTTGGAGGACGGCTCGCTCTACATCTGAGCCACAACCGCCCCAAGGTGAGTGACATGAAAGGTTTGATTGAGAATGTTTGTTGTTTTTTCATGGTTGGATACGATTTTATTGATAAGACACAAAAATATCATTCATTCACATAAATGAAAGTGATGGTTGAAGCGTTGGAAGAAAAAAGTATTGCATTGGACAAAATGAGAGTTGTGTCATGTCATGTCTTGTCATGATGTCATGATTATACTGGTCAAAAAATTGGCATTTGCAATATCATCCTGATAATCATCAAAGAAATATGCTTAAAATGGCATACTGGAATCAATTTATTTTTTGTTAAGAAACAAACATTTTAATTCTTAAATAAAAAAAAAGAAATATTAATCTTAAACAAGATGATCATAAATCATAAGGTCTTCCTGATAAATCAAGGCTACATAAATAATTTTAAAAAAGTTTGTTATCCTGTATTTTTTATATCGGGCTCTATTTTTCACTTCACAGATTACGGTATTCACGATTATCCCGATAATGAAAATTCACCATGTTCAACTTATTGTGATTCGCCATAAAATCCTATATTGTCCATTCCCTATTCACAAGACAATTTTTTGCAAATGTCTTTTCTGCAAAAATCCCTTCTTGTTACTTCTTAGAATATATTTAAATTGAAAGAAAACATACAAGCAACAAAAAAAATCCCATTTCAGAAGCAAGTGTCTCAGTTGAGTAAGAGCGTGGTAGAAGTGTGGATGTTGATAGTTGTCACACAGATTTCTGAGGGCTGAGGGTACAGTCACTAACTTTAAAAGCTTGAAATGAGTCCATGTAACTCTCTCAGTGGCATAAACTGATCTGAGAGCAGCATGATGTGTGAACTGCAGTCACAGGATGCAGGTCCTGCAGCTCCTCATCACACTGGCTAACTTCTGCTGGGACTGAATATGAACAGAACCCGTTCTTGACATTTCAACATCCATGGAGCACCATCAATATTGACATCCATAATGTTTACTGTGATTCAAAGTTCAGCCACTCAACACTCCATGCTCCAGCTGGAAGGATAAATGCAGGTTGTGCTGCCGTGTGTGTAAGCTGACAACAAGCAGCCGTGTAGCAGCATAGCGGGAACTTTCCACTTCAAACCCAGCTGGATGCTTCTACTGCAGCTAATGTCACACTTAAAGCTGGCTTTGAATGCTGTGTAGTGAACACATGACATTGTATTGATTCCGCCCGCGGGTTCAAATCGACATATGTCAGATGGACGTAGCTACATGATGGACAGAAGAAAGTTTTTCTCTGCGGCGGCGCAACAACCAACTTCGGAACAGATGTATTAGGTCTGTGAATGTTACGATTAACACTTGGTGTGTGAGAAGTTACTGACTGACAAAGTATTGTCTTTCAAGTGCGCAGGTGGCGGCATGGTTAAAGTGCATGCTATATGCATATATGCAGCCGACCCCGGTTCGAATCCAGGCTGGAGTTCTTTTGCTGCATTTCACACCCCCTCTCTCTGCTGTGTTTCCTATCTGTCCACTGCTAATAAAAGGCATCGCCAGATGCCAGAAAAAATCGTACAAAAAAAAAAGATTTAAAGTTATAGTTTTTGCTAGATGGTTTTCATTACCGTCAGTTGTAATAACAGTTAGCCTACGCAGATTATATGCCAGAACTTTGCACATACATCTTTCGTCCCTCTGGGCTAAGCCTCGGATCTCCCATAATCCGAGATCCGCCCCTGTTCATTGATGACTCTAAATTGCCCGTAGGTGTGAATGTGAGGGTGAATGGTTGTCTGTCTCTACATGTCAGCCCTGTGATAAGACTGGCGTCCTGTCCAGGGTGTACCCTGCCTTCGCCCAATGACAGCTGGGATCGGCTCCAGCCCCCCTGCGACCCTGGAGATAAACGGTAGACAATGGATGTATGGATGGAGTATACTTGCAGATACACTGATCATCCGTATTCTTCAAGTGTGTTAATTAATAATTAACTTGAAGAATGGAGCAATGGAGCAACTTATTTTAAGTGTATTTTAGTATAATTTAAATAGTAAAAAAACACTATTTGATATTTAGTGTACTTTTATGTGCTGAAATGTAACAAAAGTTACATGTACACTTAAGTACATATACTAATAAACATGCTTGATTAATGAAATTAGGTTTGCTTTAATTGTGTTACAAGTATATTGAAAAAAGATTGAGTGTCTTGCTTATAAGCAATATACCATTCTTATATTTTTGCATTGCAGACTACACAATGTGATTTATAGCATATTTGTTTGTCACCCTACTTAAGAATTCAAGTGAAGAAAACAATCTCTCAATAAAAGCCTGCTCTAATTGGTCCAATTCTGCTCCTGAGTCCTCCTTCCAAGTCGAGGCCTGACAGTTTAAAATGGGTTATTATGAAAACATTGATTTTCAGTCCATTTCTGTTAGTGTATTTGCAATGTACAATTGAAAATATAAATATGTTTGAAATACAATAATGTATATTTATAATTGACAACAATATAGAATATAATATAGATAATTTTGTGGACTGGTGCCAGCGGAACCATCTCCAGCTCAACGTCGGGAAGACCAAAGAGCTGGTGGTGGATTTCCGCAGGCGCAAACAACCCTGCACACAGGTGAACATCGGACATTGAGATGGTGACATCTTACAAGTACCTGGGAGTTCACCTGAACAATAAACTGGACTGGTCTCATCACACATACAAGAAAGGTCAGAGCAGACTCCATCTGCTGAGGAAACTCAGGTCCTTTGGAGTGCAGGGGGCACTCCTGACAACTTTCTACGACTCTGTGGTGGCATCAGCCATTTTCTATGGTGTAGTCTGCTGGAGCAGCAGCATCTCGGCAGCAGTGGCGTGGCGTGGGGAACATTTCCGAGGAAGCCAAGTGAGCCACAACCTCTAAGCTGTGTATGTTTTACGGGGTGGGAGCAGAAAAACGGACGTTGCAGTTTATATGTTGCTATTTATTAGAGCGCCCAGCATAATTTTACCAGGACTTACACACGCTGAGCACCAACTCTCTCTCTCTCTCTCTCTTATTATTATATGATTATTCAGGGAGCAGGAATCCTTGTCAAAAAGGAGACAGGGCCAGCAGAATAGCCGCTGTAGCTTGGCACTACCAGCTAGCCACTCAGCGTGGACGTAATTCTCCTCATTAAAGGTCCGAAAACCTTTCTTCCTCTCCGTACGGACTCCATACTACGGAGCTACGGAGCTCTAGTTTTGGTGTTGGCCGGCCGTCAGATTTAATCCAGAGTTGCTGTTGTAGAGGCAGTTTAGTAAAATTATTTTTTACTAAATACTCCAAATCTCCACCCTCCATAATCACGCTTAAAAAATTAGCTAGCTTATCAAGAGATGAACACAAAGCAACGAATCTTCCGTTATTTCATTCATTGACGTTGACGTCGATAACATACTGTGATTTGATTGGCCTGATGCCAACGAGTTCGCGGCTTCCCTTTACACTGTCCTGACCAATCACAGGGGAGCAGTGTCGTGAAAATAGTCTCACCTGATTGGTCAATCATTCTTTTTTTTTCACCAAGGGAGGCCAAGACAACAGGGTGCAGTAACATGTTTTCAAAGCTCATTCACCACGTAACATTTAGAGGGGCGCTGTTTTACACATCATGAAACGCTCAATAATTAATGAAGAGAGACGAGGAGGAGACGACAGACACATCACAGAGGGATTACGTAAACTGTAAAAAAGTGATTTTATTAAATGATAGTTATATTCTGAAAAGACTGAGGAAGCCTGGCTTCCCTTGGCCTCTGCAAGAAAACGCCACTGCTCGGCAGCAGACAGGAAGAGACTTGACAAACTTATCAAGAAGGCCAGCTCCATCCTGGGATGCCCTCTTGACCCAGTGCAGGTGGTGGGAGAGAGCAGGATGATGGACAAGCTGTCATCTAGTGATGTCCAAATGAAGCTTCGTGAAGCATTTTCTCTATTTTCTGAGCCCAATAGATGACGCTCTCTGTTCAACAAAGGGTTGAAGGCAATGGAAATATATCGGCCTTCAACCCTTTGTTGAACAGAGAGCGCCATCTATTGGGCTTAGAAAATAAAGAAAATGCTTCACGAAGCTTCAGTTGGACATCACTACTGTCATCGCTGCTGGTGAAGGAGTCCCACCCCCTGCAGGTCACTATCACCGCACTAGTCAGCTCCTTCAGTGATAGACTGATACACCCCAAGTGTGTGAAAGAGAGGTATCGCAGGTCCTTCCTTCCTGCTGCTGTCAGACTCTACAATAAGCACTGCTCCCAATAGACCTCATTCTGCACTCTATACTTTATTGTGAATTGTATATAAAAACAAAATTCCCTGCTGGTAATTTTTGTACAATATTATGTTTATACTACCAATAGACCTAATTCTGCACTCTATACTTTATTGTAAATTGTAAGTAAAAACCAAATTCACTGCAGGTAATTTTTACAAGTCACAAGTCTACTCTATTTCTATTCTATTTTTTACTTTTTTTAATTTATATTGTTAATTTTTGCTATTGTTATTATTATTACTATTGTGTTTCTTGTAACATACTGTCCTTTGGCTGCTGTGGCAAACAAATTTCCCCGTTGAGGGACAATAAAGGAATTCTGATTCTGATTCTGATTCTGATCATTCATTTTATTTTACCTTGATATACTAAGTGCTTTCTTTTTGGTTGTTGTCAGGAGTTCACAGTCAGCAGGGACGTTTCTCCGATTTGAGTGTCTTCAACCATGTGGTCAAAGAGCCAATGAAGCTCTTTGAACTGTGTCAGTTATTTTTTTCAATTCCACACATCATGGACCTGAGTGTAGATGTTGCAAGGGCTTCTGGGAATGAGCTCCCTCCCCGGGTCAACTATGTGCTAATAGTCTTACACTGTTCTGAGAGGTCATAGTGACACTCGAGGCTGAAGTTTGACTCCCCCTAACACACAAATAGAAACCACTCCGACATACTGCACTTTCTCTCAGATTTCTGTACAGATTTAGGTCTCAGGTCACTGCTATGCTATGTTGGATGCAGTGTGAAGAATAATTCTGTGGTTTTGGTCTTGGACAATAATCTGATAGGTCTTGCTTGTTAAGTACAATTTAGGGATGTAAAAATGTAAACCTTTCTTTTTTGGAGTTTACCATCTTTTGTAGTAACATTTTGTATCTATTTGGTGATGTTTCATCTCTTTGTTGTCATGTTGCATCTGTTTGTGTCTCTGTAGTAATTTTGGGATGGTTCAGGATGTTTTACATGACTTTGTGGTACTTTTGTGCCTCCTTTAATCACTTTGCATCATTTTGTAGTCATTTTGCATCTCTTTGTGGGCATTTTGCTTCCCTTTATGGTCTTTTTGCATCTTTTGTGTGTCTTTGTAGTCATTTTGCATCTCTTTTTGTTTTTTATGCCACCCTTGTGGTAGTTTTGTGTCTCTTTGTATTCATTGTGCATCACTTTGCGGTCTTCTTGTGCCTCGCTGTAGTTATTTTGCATCTATTTGTAGTAGTTTTGCATCATTTTGTGGGTGTGTTGTGTCTCTTTGTAGTCATTTCACTTCTATGTGGTTGTTTTACTCCTCTTTGTTGTCATCTTGTAATCATTTAATAATTTAGCAGGGTGTTTTGCATCTCTTAGTGTTCCTTTGTAGTCATTTTGCATATTTGTGGGAGTTTTGTGTATATGTATGAATACAATATTGCAACACAAAATACTATCTGTATCAAAGATAAAATGTTTATAGGATGTGTTCACCTGAATATTTTCTATTTAATTCCTTAAGAGAAATTCAATGTACTCTGACTTATCACATGTACTATATAGCAGCAAACTGCATTTTGCATCTGCTCCGTACCTCAGAGTGTGTATAAAAATATTTTCACCTGCATGTTGTTTGTGATGGCAACCCACTTTGTTTGTGTTTGACAGTGTGTCTGCCCAAAGGGAGAGGTGAGACTCGCTGAATCCAGCTTGAGTATGTAAGATTAAGTATTCCAAATCATATTTTTTTCAACTTTGCTTGAAAATCAACACATTTGTGTTTCTATGGATTTTTCATTTGTCAACACATGTTTGAGTTTGTATCCACAAATCTCCTCACAAGTGTTTATTTAACTGTTTATTTTAACACTACCACCTTAATGCAACATGACCAGATGTTTAAAAAATGTATCTATCATTTTTAGACTTTTTTTCTCCATTCAGATCATATTACACATATTTTGTATAGCCATTAGAAATCTTCACTAGTCTGTCTCACCACAGCGCAGCCGTCACCTTGCAGTGAAAGAACTGTGTTCAGATGTTAAGAGGTGGAGAGAAGTCATCCTCAGTGAAAGTCACGGCACCCTGTTACCTGAAAGGCCACAGATATGGTCAAAACAAACGAAACACTGATGATGCATAAACTCCACCACACCACCATGCAACATAGTTCTATGCTGGGAGGTTTAAACAACGTCTGTCATTCATCCAACTTTCATTTCAAAATATGAAATAGATTATTATTATTATTATTATAACCTTTATTTAAACCTTATTAAAATAGATGTTTGGTTCAAGGAAAAATGTCACCTGGACTTTACTGCTGAATATTTGATCACCAAACGCTGTAGCCCACGGGTGCCCAAGCTCTCCAGGACCAGACTTCGGCAACCCTGCTGTAGCCTCTAAAATGCTGCTGTTTCTGAACTGTGTAATTGCAGCATTATATGGTGAATTATTTACAGTATTAAAATCGTTTGCAAGAGGGCCACAAACAGAACATCATAAGAGGATACAAAATCACCACTAACAGATGCAAAATAGCTGGAAGGGGAGGCAAAATGACCACAGAAAGATGCAATATTTCCTCAAAGAGATGACGACACACAAAAGGACTAGTAGGAGACACAAAAGGACTAGTAGGAGGCACAAAATGACCACAAAGAGATTTTAAATGACTAAAAGCAATTTTGTGATTCTGAGGATTAGGACTCCTTGTCCATGTTGATGCAAGATGCAAAATGAAGAGAAGAGAGGCAAAACAACCACAAAGAGAGGCAAACAACCTGGGAGATGCAAAACGACTACAACAGATAATAATAACAAATAACAAAAAAAACAACAAAGAGTTCCTTAATAACTAGAAAGGGATTGAACATTGAAATACAAAGGGACTGCAAACTGATCTAAAGCCCACATAGAGAACCAAAATGACAAAAAAGACTCAAAAACGACTACAAATAGATGCAGAATGACTATAAGAGGCAAACATCCAAAATCTAAATAATAATATCTAAATATTTCGAGTGATGTTTCATAAGAGCTGGGATCGGCTCCAAAAGTGGAGCTAACTCTGAAGTGCCTCTTACGTGCATTCTCTCTTCTGACCATCCATCGTCTCATCGCATATCCAGTTTTATTCAGGGTCGTGGGGGGGCTGGAGCCAATCCCAGCTGACATTGGACGAAGGCAGGGTACACCTGGACAGGTAACCAGTCTACCACAGGGCTGACATGTAGAGACAGACAGGTAACCAGTCTATCACAGGGCTGACATGTAGAGACAGACAGGTAACCAGGCTATCACAGGGCCGACATGTAGAGACAGACAGGTAACCAGTCTATCACAGGGCAGGCATGTAGAGACAGACAGGTAACCAGGCTATCACAGGGCCGACATGTAGAGACAGACAGGTAACCAGTCTATCACAGGGCGGGCATGTAGAGACAGACAGGTAACCAGTCTATCACAGGGCTGACATGTAGAGACAGACAGGTAACCAGTCTATCACAGGGCTGACATGTAGAGACAGACAGGTAACCAGTCTATCACAGGGCTGACAATCTTTAGATCAGATGAATTTTGATATCGTTGTGCTATATAATCCACCCTCATGTGTTGCTTCTTTCTATGATGAACTACAAAATGTAATGAAAAAGCTTGACTCCTACAATGAAACAATATGTTATGGTGACTTTAACAACAACTGGTTGGATAAAAATAGTAAACAAAAATTAAAAATGATTATGTCACAATTGAACCTTCAGCAAATGACTTGAGGACCCACTAGAATCACTAGAAATACCAGAACATTAATTGATATGATATTTACCAATAAACCAGCCAGGATAACAAAAACATATAATCTACTGACTGAACTGTCAGACCATAACATGGTACTGTCAGTCACAAAACTGTCATAACAGCGCCTACATTATTTTGGTAGCAGCAACCCTGACAAAACAAAGATCGTTCCCAAGTCAAAAGTTATGCAATTTGAAAGTGACCTTAATAACATTGACTGGAATCAGTTTAAGGAAATTGATGACTTGGATAGATGCTGTAATTCCATGACTAATGCTATTGTAAATTCAACAGAAAATATTACCCTGGCTAAAACATGAAAAACGTACACTTATGAAGAAACGGGATCTAGCTTTAGAAACATCACCTACTTCAAAACTTAATATTGATTGGTTAATTTATAAAAGTCTAAGGAATAAAGTCGTACAGGAATTACTCAAAGCAAAAGCCTCATACTATACACAACTGAGAGGAAGCGCCAAGAATAACAGCGCCTCCTTGTGGGAACACTTAATCCCTTTTTGACTATGTGATTTGTTAGTTAAATTGTTTAAGGAACTGAAAATAAATAACGTGAATATCACAGAAAATGCCACCATGGCCCATAAATTCAATACTTATTTCATACAGTCATTAGAAGAATTAACACAACATTTTGAATCTTCTACTACAACTCAAGATACAGTATGTAAGGAATCATCAGATTCCTTCTGTATTATGGAGGTCAGTGAAGTAGAAATAGCAGAAGTCATAAAGAAATGGTCAAATTCCAAGGCAAAAGATGTTCACAATTTAGATACCTGCTTCATTAAAGCTGTAGTCTACGATTTGAAAGGTTTGAAAAAAGCATCCCCCCCACACACACACCCCTCCCCTCTGCGCTCCTTAATCCCTCCCCTCCAAGCTTGTATCGTCCTCCCCTCGGGGCCTCCCACGAAGCACACCCCCCCTCCAGGCTAACGTCTCCATCGAACAAATAAACAATACTGCAGAGACAGAAATAGTCTCGACACGTCTAATAACACAAACAAAAAAACAAATGGCAGCTTTTAGTCATAAGCCAGCATCGGCATGAAAGTTATCTGTGTCACAACATCCACAATAAAGACGAAGGATTACCTGGTCCAGGGCTCTCAAGTTTATAACTTAGTTCAGAGTGAGATTTTGGCTGACCGTGCAATGCCTTCGAGTCGTGGCAAGTTTCGAGAGACGGGGCTCCGCCTCCCGCAAGCTCTGGAAAATCTTTTAAACTGACCGTTGTCGATCTAAAATAAAGACAGATTCAGCAACTGCATAGCTTATTTCTCGCCAAAAATGTTTTCAGAGACATTTCGGTGAAAATATTTGCATAAAATAAGAGAACGTTTTTTTAATGATCCCGGTAATTTGTCTGCGTGAGAAATACTAGATGTGGCGTGTGAGCATGTGACCAGGTTGAAATGCGTGAGACCTGAGAGACCTGCTGTTCAACAGAAACACCGCTGTATCAGCATCGCTCTTCAGATCCATATCTTCGCGGAGCTTTCGCCACCATTCAAATGATGAACCGAGGTTTACTTGGGTTTGAGCCCTCTTTACGTCGCATCACTGCTTTGTGTCTGTCTTTTCAGTGACAGACTTTCTCTTTCTTTCAGCCTTTGCCGGTGGGGCAAGCAGAGGCCGCTTGCTACCGCCGCTCTGCCTTCCCTCCATACCTGAACTGCTCAGGGCAACAAGCGTCTTGTCCGCTCATAGTTTCAAACGCAGAAGTGGGTCGGGACGAGGCGTGAGCAGGAGCAAGGAGAGTGAGCGAGGATTGGATCAGAAAATTGATCCAATAGTAGCCATGCGGACAGGATGGCTACTATTGGATCAATTTTGGCTCAATTGACAAATCTTTAAAATCATAGACCAGAGCTTTAAGAAATACAGCTCTATATTGACTAAACCTTTAACTCACCTCATCACCTTATCCATTAGGACATGTAAATTCCCTATAGCTGGAAAAAGGCATTATTACACCAGTTTTTAAAGCAGGAAATCATGAAGAACATTTTTGCCCTATTTTTACCTGTTCTATCAAAAGTATTAGAGAAGATTGGAGCAGCACAGTTGATGGACCATCTTGAAACCAATCAACTCCTTCATCCAGAACAATTTGGCTTTAGACCAAAGTATTCCCCAGAAATAGCAAATTATCATTTACTTGAAAACATTAAACGTTCCTTGGATGGGGGTAGTGTTGTGGGTGCAGTGTTTATTGGCATGAAAAAGGCATTTGACACCGTCAACCATAGCATTCTCCTATCTAAGCTGTTTTACTTTTAATTACTTTTAAAGCAGTTGATTAGAGAAAAGTGTGTTAAAGTTAATGAAGCAAAGTCATCTTTTTTGATCAACAAAATGGGAATACCCCAAGGTTCAATACTTGGTCCTCTGTTATTTAGTCTTTTTGTAAATGACTTGCCTTTAATTTGCCCAGCAGTCAGCCAGCTTTATGCAGATCATATATACATCTGCCAAGTCACCTAGCAAGGCCGCTGAGGTTTTAATGATATGCCTGTCCACCAATGGCTGCAACATAATCATCTTGTACTCAACTTGATAAAAACTGTTTCTATGTGTTTCTCAATCAGAAAACAGAGAAAATAATTTTACAAAATCATGAAATACATGAGGTTACTGAATTTAAGTTTCTGGGGATTATTTTAGACTCACAACTTAAATTTGATAAACACATAAAGATAATCTCAAAAGCAGTAAAAACGAACCTCAATTGTTTTAAACTAATACAAAATGATATACCTACCCAGGCAGCTCAAATGTTTATGCATGCTATGATCTTTTCTCAATTTTCCTATTGTATGATGGTTTGGGCTCAAGCATCACCATCTACAACCAGTGTAGTTGCCATCAACGACAATTGAATAAATAGGTTAAATAAATAAATAAGTATATTTGAATCAATCAATAAATACATAAGCTAATACACATACATAGTAATACATACACAAGTTATAGTAAGACTTAAGAACAATTTAATGTCAAACTGCCTTTATTGTGTTTTATTTGTTTTCTTTGAAGTTACAAGTCTTACGGTCTCGAAGTGAGTCATAACTCGCGTAGGAACCAAAGTTCTGAAGTGACAGACGGGGGCGGGTTTTATTGAAGGGACTGTTGTTTTGAAGTTGTATTCCGCAAGTTTATTTTGTGCATTACATTAAAGCGAGGATTTTACTTTTAAAGAAGAACTGAAGACCTGTTTTTTAGTTCCCTCAAGCAAAGCGGCCAATGAGGTACAGTTGCTATCTTGCTACTAAATGTTAAAGCTAACGTGACATCATGTAGCGCTATGTATGTGGCCTCGATAAGAGAGTAATTGTTTGTTTATGTATTTCTGTTTATGTATTTCTAGTTCTCACAGCACACAGTTGCACATTCGTGTGAATAAATGCCAGTAAACATAAAGGAACGACTTGGTTTCGTGATTTCGACTTGAGGGGAGTAACAGTGAGAACTCAGCCAGCGCGACGCGAGGTGGGATGATGATCTTCATCCGCTGTCGACGGAGCTACAAGCAAGTTTCGCGGACGTTTACGGTAGACAGCGCATCAAAGACTGTGCACGTACGGAGCTACAAGCAAGTTTCGCGGATGTTTCATGGTAGACGGCGCATCAAAGACTGTACACGCACTGGTAACCTAAGAGCATTGTGTTGGTATTTATGACATGACATTTGTATCAGTGTGGTTTCGTATTGATGTTATTGCATTTTGAACCTCATGCTAATGTTGGGACCTCACCATTAGGACTACACAATGCGGCCTACAAAAGCCCTCACATGCGGTCAGGACAAAGGAACAAAGGAGATAAAAAACTACAACCACCATTTTAGTGTCACCTCGCACCTGGGTGCGAAGTGCAACGTCACACAACTGGTGCCCTATTGGCTGACAACCACAGGTACCCCAGGGGATCCCCGGGAGCAGCCGTGATCTATATATTCCGGCGCCGCCTGAAGAACTTCCTCTCTCCACCGTAACTCACGTTACAACGGGAAGTGAACGTTACGTCTGCAGCATTTTCCTTTGTCCTAGGCCGCAGTCTTTCCCCCAAACTCGCTGGACGAGCAACAGACTGTTTTACCTCTCTTTTTCTCTACTCGTTTTCTTTTTCTTTTTGTTTATCATTTTGGATCCTGAGGAGACCGCCGCGACAGCGCGACCCTCCTGTTTACCCGCGGAAGGAAGAAAAACACTTTCTTCGTCCCAGCTGCCAGCAGAACGGATAACTTCTACGGCCCGTTTTTGTCTTAAATCAGCTGACTAAATCGCCGAACCCCGCGATTTTTATTGTTGCCTGCAGAAGGGAGAAATACTAACTGTTTTCTTCAACTAGAAGAAACGCCATCACCGCACGGGACGGAAACCTCACATCGACGCATCTCACATCGACAAAGTAAGAGGCTATTTGTCTGGGCAGAAGCAGAGATTCGATAGTGTAGGACATGCTTGTAATGCTTGTTAATGTGTTTTAAGTTTTGATCATGGACCGCCGAGTCCGTTGCTTTCCGTGTTGTTGTATTTGAATGCTGATTGTGTACCCACGCCGCTGGGTTGATTTCTGTAACGGTGTTTTTGACTAACCTCAGTCATATTCGCGAGCTCAGTAAGCGTCTACTATCAGTTAAACGACCGCGGTCTCGCTGAATAAACGGCAGTTCATTCACGGGCTCCCGTGTGATAGTAACACACCTCCTGAGCCTTAGAATATTGCGCGCGCATTCTCCTCCTCTCTTTGTTTGTGTCCCGCTAACACACACACGGACACATACATCGCCCCCCCACACGTGTCCTACACCAGCTGTTTCCGGCAGACGCTAAGGACATAGCTCCATCCGGTGGCTGCACCCGGCCATCTCTCCCTCTCTCTCTCTCCCTCTCTCGCTACTCTATCTGACGTCAGTGGCTCCGCCCCTGAACACTGTGAGGGATAGCTCCATCTGGTGGCCGCGCCCGGCCATATCTCTCTCTTGCTCTCTCTCTCTACACACACGCACACGCACACACACACACACACACACACATGCACACACACACACACACACACACTCCACGTGTGTCTCTCCCTTTGTTTAGCTTAGTTTTGAGACTGAATACAGTTTTAGGTTATCTTTTCCCTGATCCCAGGGTGGTGCCCCGTTTATTCATGATTATATCATGATGATATATTAAATATAATTATTCATATCGATAATCATATTGACATTAATAATTAACTGTTGATAACCAAATCTGCTCTTGCTACATCCCCAACACTAACAAGTTAACAAGCTAACAAGTTAAGTTATTTGTTATAGTGGAATATTCATAGGTAGGCTAAACTTAATTTTAAGATACAAGCAAGCTAGGCTACTTAAAGCCGTTCCACTATTTACAGTCTTACTTTTATTTACACAGTTTAAAGCATTCACATCAATACACATTTAGAGCACATTTAGAAGCCCTGCCCGATTAACATAAAAGGGCACACTGTTAAAATAATTACCCGTTGGTATAGAACTGGAGGAAGGAGATCGGAGTCGGCTCAAGGTCCAAACAGGGATTTAATCTTGATCAAGAGGAGAATTCACAGAGCAACATGCTGGTCTGTTACAATGTGTAGACTCAACGTATTGTGAGACAAACATGATATTTATCCATCTTCTTGTGGGTGTGTTTTCACTCAGTTCACAGGGATGGAAGTCGTAAACTCAAATGTTTAACTAAACCTTGCATGGGTCACAAACCCTACCTGGGTCATAAACCACAACTATGTCGCAAGGCACACATGGGTTGCAAAACACACACAAATGGCCACAGGCCACAGGTCACAGGTCACAGGACACATTTACATTCTCACCAAACCTTCTCATGTGTAAGTCTTCAGTTCAGATATCTCTCATCAAGAAGTACAAAATGTCCATATCACACACTAACCACCAACAGTAATATACAAAAATGGATGGTAAAGACCTTGCAACTAAAACCCAAGACCCAGACATGAGGAGTGAGAGTGAAGAGCAGATGTCCGAACACATTGACAATGTACCTTCGAATTAAACCCTTCAAACGAAATTGAATTAAATATGGAAACCAACAGTGCTGCAGAAAAATAATTAGAAAAGAAAATAATTAGAAAGAAGTCAGAGAAAGAAGGATGTAGCACATCCTCAAGCGATGTGCTACAAGACCTCAAGGCTAAAATTAATTCTGCTGATTTAGAGGTAAAGCAACGCTATGAAGATGTACGACAACACAGCCTTCCTGATGGAGACACACGCCGTCGGGTAGACACTTGTGACGCTGTATCAAGGCAGATCATGGAGCGGCTACGTAGTCTTCTTGAGGACAACATGAATAAGGATTCAAGTCAAGCACCATGGACTAACACTGGCTCAGTCTTTTCATCTATGGAATCCCAAGGGTCCATTTCAAGCCACCAAGGTTCAAGCTCTGGACATATCTCAAGTAAGGCATCAAGACGTTCAAGCCTGTCCTCCACAAGGAAACAGGAAGCAGCAGCAGAGTTAGCTGCAACCCAAGCCACCTTGAAAGCCTTGGAAGAAATGGAATATGAAGAACAAGAGCTTGAAAGACTTGAAGCTGAGAACAGAAAGAAACTGGCACTACAAGAAGCAGAAAATGCTGAAAGACTAAAGTTGCTAGAAGAGAAGCGCAGGCAGTTAGAACGTTTAGAAACAACTAAAAGGATGAATGCTGCCAAGGCAAGACTACAAGTTTATGAACAAGATGCAAGCTCAGATGAAGAGATATCAGAGCTTCTACATAATCATAACCTGTTAGGGCATTCACCCAAACCAAAGACTCTTCTAGAGCATCATATGCCTTCACAGCCTGCCATAAGAAGACACCACACCACAAGCCATGAACCTGCTAGGCCCACTTATCAAGACAGTGGCACAATAATACTTGCCGAAGCAATAGCAGAGTCCATAAATGCAAGCCGTCTCCCAGTGCCAGAGCCACCTGCCTTTAATGGAGACCCAATAAGATACAAAGACTGGAAGATGTCGTTCCAAACCCTTATAGGTCGGAAGAACATTCCTGTAAATGAAAAGATTTACTACCTCCGCAAATATGTCACAGGGCCTGCGAAGAAAGCAATTGAAAGTTATTTCCTGCTGGGCACTGACAAGGCCTACGAGTCAGTATGGGAAATATTGGAAGAAAGATATGGCAACCCCTTCGTGGTCGCTAAAGCATTCCGAGACAAACTGAATTCCTGGCCAAAAATAGGACCCAAAGACAGAGAATTCGCAGACTTCCTACGAGGCTGTCAAGCAGCAATGTCTCATATCAAGAGTCTTGAAGTCCTAAACGACTGTAGCGAAAGCCAAAAAATGCTTAGCAAGCTTCCTGACTGGTTAACCGCCAGATGGAACAGAAAGGTCATTGAACTTGAAGAAGACACTCCGCCCTTTCCAAGCTTCAGCAAGTTTGTTGAGTTTGTTGCTAGAGAGGCCAAGATAGCTTGTAACCCCATGGCATCTCTTTATGCTCTGAAGTCTGGTGATGGTGAAAAGGTGAAGTCACCCAAGGTCCGAAGTGTTGGTGCAAAGGTGCTAGCAAGTGGATCTGAAGAGAAACCAGACACCAAGGTACAAAGGGGCGACGCTAAGGTGTGCATGTTTTGTGAGAAGTCAAATCACGGCATTCAGACGTGTCGAAAGTTCATGGAGAAGTCTGTCAGCGATCGAGTTAAGTATGTGCAAACACAGAAATTGTGTTTTGGATGTTTACAGCTGGGACATCATTCAAAGAGTTGTAAAAGAAGAAGTGTTTGTAACGTGTGCAAGGGGAAACATCCCACATGTTTACATGAAGACCGCACCAAGGCGGAAGGAAAGAAGGAATATCAAGTTCATGGACAAAGAGAGAGTGGAAAACACCTGAAGGAGAAAGAAAGGTCAAATGAATGGACATAGTCTAAAGAGAGTAGTGAAGTATCGAACATGGCTACGTCTAATCAAGTGACACAAAACAGGAATAGCACATATGCGTCCACAATAGTGCCAGTCTGGCTGTCAACAACAAGTAAACCAGAGACTGACGTTTTTGTATATGCTCTTCTGGACAGTCAGAGCGATAGCACCTTCATCCTACAAGAAAAGGCAGAGACTCTTGATACACACAGGGAGCCTGTACAATTAAAGCTCTCCACACTTTCATCCAAACAAACTGTTATTCCAAGTCAGAAGTTAACTGGGTTTCAGGTCAGAGGCTTTCAGATAGTAAGATAATCCCTCTTCCAGTGACCTATTCCCGAGAGTTTATTCCTGCTAGTCTAAGTCACATTTCTACATCTAAAACAGCAAGAGCATGGTCTCACCTACAGCACCTTGCTGAAGAAATTGCTCCTTTAATAGACTGTGACATTGGCTTGCTCATAGGGTACAACTGTTCTCAAGCCCTGTTGCCCAGAGAAGTTGTATCAGGCAAGGATGATGAGCCATTTGCAGTAAGAACCGATCTTGGTTGGAGCATAGTTGGTTGCGTCAACCCCTGTGTTGATTACG
Source organism: Eutrigla gurnardus (assembly GCF_963514095.1). Classification (NCBI taxonomy): domain Eukaryota; kingdom Metazoa; phylum Chordata; class Actinopteri; order Perciformes; family Triglidae; genus Eutrigla; species Eutrigla gurnardus. Next base: position 829,280 of record NC_139930.1, on the reverse strand, counting down.
GCGATGCCTTTGGAAGCAGCCATCGAATCGTTGTGAGACAGGTTACACCTTGTCTACAGTCACCTGTTAACCTAACAAGTCAAGTTCAGTACATATGCAGAACACAAGTCAAGGAACTCGTCGCTCCTACAGATGTGCTGAAGGCTCTTGAGTCAGATTTTAGTGAAAGGAATGTGGAAGATGCTCATTTCTCTCAGGAAGACCTTCGCTTCATCTCAATAATGGAGGAGGGTATAAAGATACAGGCAGATGGACGCTGTGAAATGCCCCTGCCATTTAAGGAAAAGAAACCATGTCTGCCAAACAATGTGAAGTGCGCAGATCACCGACTCAGACTCAGTGCTTGAAAAGAAGATTTGAGAAGGACAAGCAATACCACAAGGATTATGTTGCGTTCATGAGTGACATCATAGCCTGTGGAGATGCTGAGAAAGTTCCAGAACACGAAGTCCACCAGAGCCCTTGCTGGTACATTCCTCACCATGGGGTCTATCACCCTCAGAAACCGGGGAAGATCCGCGTGGTGTTCGATTGTTCTGCAAGGTTTGAAGGTGTATCATTAAATGACCATCTACTCACTGGACCAGAGTTAAAGTGTAAGTTTGGCGGAAATTGAAAATAAAGCTATTTTCTGAATGAAAATACATCAACTAAGCCGTGGAGGAAGTAATTTTCGCTCATCACGCAGTTCAGAGCTAGCACGGGCGGGAGCTAGAGTCCAAAATCGCAAACAGTGGGTTAGCATGGGGCCAACAGCCACACGCTTTCAAAATCGCATTTTTAAACCACTAACATTGCTCAAAACAGCGCCAAACCTCGTCAGCAGCTTGCTCTGGGTGTCTACACATAAAACGAAGCACCAACAACTCAGTTCATGAACCCGAAGTTTATAACAGAAGACAGTTAAGAACACTCACCAATTCTACCCCTGCCAGCTTCTCGCGAAGGATAGTCCGTAAGTGTCGATTACCGAACGCAATGCAAAAGTGAAAGTGAAACTGAAGATTTCGCCCAGAATAAAACGAGTATACTTTTAAATTAGTGGCAGTTTGGCCAAATATAAGTTAATAACGGTGGGTAAAAACGTCGGGATAGTTTGTATACACTTCCAATCAGTTCAAGACAGCAGCCTTATCTGAAGCACATACATGTCACGCGAGATCTCACACGGGAACACGAGAGCTGCGTTCGGTAATCGACACTTACGGACTATCCTTCGCGAGGAGCTGGCAGGGGTAGAATTGGTGAGTGTTCTTAACTGTCTTCTGTTATAAACTTCGGGTTCATGAACTGAGTTGTTGGTGCTTCGTTTTATGTGTAGACACCCAGAGCAAGCTGCTGACGAGGTTTGGCGCTGTTTTGAGCAATGTTAGTGGTTTAAAAATGCGATTTTGAAAGCGTGTGGCTGTTGGCCCCATGCTAACCCACTGTTTGCGATTTTGGACTCTAGCTCCCGCCCGTGCTAGCTCTGAACTGCGTGATGAGCGAAAATTACTTCCTCCACGGCTTAGTTGATGTATTTTCATTCAGAAAATAGCTTTATTTTCAATTTCCGCCAAACTTACACTTTAACTAATACTCTAGTAGGTGTTCTCTGACGGTTTCGTAAGGGTCCAGTAGCTGTGATGTGCGATATTCAATTCAATTCAATTCAATTTTATTTATAGTGTCAAATCACAACAGAAGTCATCTCAGGACACTTAACACATTGAGCAGGACTAGAATACGCTCAAAATTTCAAGAGTCAACACAATTTCAAATTCCCAACATCACCCAGGGGCAAGCGTTACAGCGACAGTGGCGAGAAAAAACTGCCTTAATAGGCTTTTAGGCAGAAATCTCGTGCAGCCCAGGCCCTTGGGTTCCAACTGCATTTGGTGTTGGTAGTATGGTAGTAGTAGCATTAACAGTAGCGGTGGTATTAACAGTAGCAATAGTATCAACAGTAGTAGTAGTAGTAGATATTGAACGCATGTTTCATCAATTTCGTGTAAGAACAGAAGATCAAGACTACCTAAGATTCCTGTGGTGGGACAACGGAGACCTTAAGTCAGAGCCATCAGTCTACCGGATGAAAGTGCACCTATTTGGTGCAGCCTCGTCACCTGGCTGTGCAAACTACGGCCTCAAGCAGGTTGCCGCACAAGGACAAGGACGATTTAGTGAAACATCTATCCGCTTCATTGAAAGGAATTTTTACCTGGATGATGGCCTGATAAGTGTCTCAACAGATGAAGAAGCCAAACAGTTAGTTAGTGAAGCCAGACAGCTCTGCAGTTCTGGAAAACTGCGCATCCATAAGTTAATTTCCATTTGCCAAGAAGTGCTTGCATCCATTCCAAAGGAAGACTGTGCTGACGCTTCAAGAAGTCCAGATTTGGCCCTGGGTGAACCACAGATGGAGAGAGCCCTAGGTATCAAATAGTGCGTCACGTCAGATCACTTCAGCTTCAGAGTAGTGGTGAATGAACGCCCACTTTCAAGAAGAGGAGTCTTGTCGACAGTAGCCTCCATCTTTGACCCATTAGGCTTTGTCGCACCCTTTATTCTGATTGGGAAGCAAATCCTACAGCAGATGTGTCGGGATAAGGTTGGATGGGATGACCCGCTACCAGATGATCTAAGACCACGTGGGAGTGCTGGCTCTTTGACTTGAAGAACTTAGCAGATGTCAAGATTCAGCGATGTTATCTCCCAGCAGATTTCAAGGAAGTCCAAAGGTATGAGCTCCATTACGTCTCTGATGCAAGTGTCACAGGGTACGGAGAATGTACTTACCTGAGGGCAATTAGCGTAACAGGACAAATTCACTGTTCTTTAGTGATGGGTAAGGCCAGAGTGGCCCCCACTAAAGTTACAACTGTGCCAAGACTTGAGCTATCAGCAGCAGTCGTTGCCGTGCGTACAAGTGACATGCTCAGAAAGGAGTTGGAAATAGACGCTCAAGAAGTCTTCTGGACAGACTCAAGAGTTGTCTTGGGTTATGTCAACAATGATGCGAGAAGATTCCACGTTTTCGTGGCAAACCGCATCCAGCGGATTAAAGTCCAGACCAGATCAGTGGAGACATGTTAGCTCTGAAAACAATCCTGCCGATCATGTGTCGAGAGGCCTGAGGGCGAAGGAGCTCATTGCCTCCAACTGGTTTTCTGGCCCAGACTTTCTCTGGCATGAAGAACTTCCCAGTGGAGATGTTGGGTTGGGAGACGTAGCAGTCGAGGACCCTGAAGCACGCAACATCTTCGTACACAAGACCACAGCGACAGAACTTTCGCTGCTGGACCGCTTCCTTAAGTTTTCCTGTTGGACAAGGTTAATCAAGGCCATCGCTCGTCTCATGCGACGTGCCAAGGAGCTGAAGGGTTCAATACCCAGAACTAATGAAGCCACGAGTCTAATGGAGAGAAGCAATGCTGAAGCTACCATCATTGGACTTGTCCAAAAGGAAGCCTTCTCTGAAGAAATCCAGAGTCTCCAGCATGGGAAGGAGATTACAAGACAAGCGAAAACCAGCAGGCTACACAGATTGAATCCGTTCCTGGATGAACAGGGAATTCTCAGGGTGGGAGGTCGGCTTAAACATGCTGACTTGCACCATCATGTTAAACATCCAGCTGTTTTACCTGCCACAAGTCACATAACAAGATTGCTCATAAAGCATTATCATCATCAAGTGCAACATCAAGGGCGTGGCATAACAGTGAACGAGCTACGAGCAAATGGATTCTGGATACTTGGATGCAGTCATGCTGTGTCATCTTACATCTACAAGTGTGTCAAGTGCAGAAAGTTTAGAAGGTCTACGGAGCAACAACAAATGGCAGACTTACCTCGTGAACGTATGGAAGAAACTCCCCCGTTCTCGTATTGCGGAATGGACTGTTTCGGTCCATTCTATGTTAAGGACGGAAGGAAGGAGTTGAAGCGATATGGGCTGCTGTTTACATGCCTATGCTCTTGTGCTGTTCACATAGAACTTCTTGAAGAGATGACCACAGACTTTTTCATCATCGCTCTCCGTGCTTTCATAGCCCTACGTGGAAATGTCAGACAACTCCGTTGTGACCAAGGCACTAATTTTGTTGGTGCTAGACGCGAGTTCCTAGAGGCATTAAAGGAGATGGACCAAGAATGCCTAAAGGTGCTAGGCTGTGAGTTTGTTATGAATCCACCGTCTGCAAGCCACATGGGCGGAGCCTGGGAAAGGCAAATTCGGACAATAAGAAGTGTGTTGACATCCATTCTGGATCAGTCTTCCCGAAAACTTGACAGTTCATCACTACGGACCTATTTCTATGAAGTCATGGCAATCGTCAACAGCCGACCATTGATAGCTCATTTATTGAATGATCCCACAGGACCACAACCTCTTTCACCAAATCACATCCTGATGATGAAATCCTCCATCATTCTTCCACCTCCTGGAGAGTTCGTAAAGGAACACCTTTATCTTCGTAAAAGATGGCGCAAGGTAAAATACTTGGCCAATGAATTCTGGTCCAGATGGAGGAAAGAGTATCTGTTGAACCTGCAACAGCGACAGAAATGGCAAAGGAAACACAGGAATGCGAGGATCAATGACATAGTGATTGTGCAAGACGACACTGCACCCAGAACTGAGTGGAAGTTGGCAAAGGTCACAAAGGTTTATCCTGGTGAAGATGGATGTGTGAGGAAACTACAGCTGCTGATCAGTGACTCAACACTGGATAAGCAAGGAAAGCGTCTTGGAAAGTTGGTCTACCTGGAGAGGCCCATCCATAAGACAGTCACCTTGCTTGAAGCAGAGTGATGCAGTCTAACTACATTTTTCTTGCTAAGAGTCTTATTATCATCCATACTAGTCTGCAAGTTATGAGTGAAATCACAAGTGATTTGGTGGGAGTGTAGCTGCCATCAACGACAATTGAATAAATAGGTTAAATAAATAAATAAGTTAATATATATTTGAATCAATCAATAAATACATAAGTTAATACACATACATAGTAATACATACACAAGTTAATACATACACATAAATAGTAAGACTTAAGAACAATTTAATGTCAAACTGCCTTTATTTTGTTTTATTTGTTTTATTTGAAGTTACAAGTCTTACGGTGTCGAAGTGAGTCATAACTCACGTAGGAACCAAAGTCCTGAAGTGACAGACGGGGGCGGGTTTTATTGAAGGGACTGTTGTTTTGGACCACGTTCGCGGTACGGAAGTACCTCAGTGCGCAGAGAGCGCTATTGTAAGAAGTTGTATTCCGCAAGTTTATTTTGTGCATTACATTAAAGCGAGGATTTTACTTTTAAAGAAGAACTGAAGACCTGTTTTTTAGTTCCCTCAAGCAAAGCGGCCAATGAGGTACAGTTGCTATCTTGCTACTAAATGTTAAAGCTAACGTGACATCATGTAGCGCTATGTATGTGGCCTCGATAAGAGAGTAATTGTTTGTTTATGTATTTCTGTTTATGTATTTCTAGTTCTCACGGCACACAGTTGCACATTCGTGTGAATAAATGCCAGTAAACATAAAGGAACGACTTGGTTTCGTGATTTCGTTTCGATTTCGTATCCTCCCTATTTAAATAAAATTCTATTCTATTCTATTCTATATCGATATTTGGTGCCAGTGTATCGATAACATCGATTTGGCAATCTGTATGACCGGGCAAATGCCCACATGTGGTGGCCTCTGATTTTTTTTATATATTCTTTTTTTCAACAGTGAAATTTGTATGTGCTCTGCGGCCCATGCATTGTCCTTTGGCTTGTCATGTATAAATGCAGTTGCATCCATTTCGCTTGGAAGGGGGGGTTGCACAGGCCAATATAGCCAACCTTATGGCCTCCTCATGACAAGTTCAGTGCGTGTTTACAATCGCGCCCTCTGCTCATCTCTCAAGTGGATCCGTCCATGCAACCGCTAGGTGTATGGGGTAATAATGTCATAATAGCAAGTCTGCTATGTTGCAGGAATAAACAGAGAACGGTCCAAATTATGGATGACAGATGCTCCAAAAAGAGGAAAGGGGGAGCGGAGAAGATCCGAGAAAAAAAACAAAAAGCATTACAGGCTGACGCTGCCAAATGTTTTAAAAACGACAATTTATTTGCTGCTACTGCTGCCAGTTGTAGTAGTACTAATGCCCCCAGGGCTAGTGCAAGTAGATCTAGCGATGACAGCTATGACAAAAACATTGGTGGTATATACTGTATATATTGTGCCATCAATAATGAAAACCGTAGTCTTCAGACCAATGGGTGACATCACCAGTATTGGTAATAACGGCGTTAGAGTATAATGGAGTATAATGTTACTACCGCCGTAATTTTTTTCAGTAAAGAGTAATCTAATTAATTACTTCTCCCATCGTTGCAATTCCGTTGCCGTTACTGAGAATGTAAAGTTGCGCGTTACTACAATGTGGTTGTAAGGTGTAAGACTTTAGCCAATGCCACACATCAGCTGCCTGGAGAGAGCGGGGGGGGGGGGGGGGGTGACACCGTTGCAAATGCAGTGATGATTGACTGGGTGGGTGGATCATGTCCTGCTCACGCTGACAGCGACAATGGCAATGAGCCAGGGAAATGCAAAGGTAGCGTTCTCGAACTGGAAGTACCGGCACTACTTCTCACTCATTGAACTTTAAGGCAAGAATGTTTATGTAACATGCACGCTATGCCCAGGAAAAAAAAAACGTTATCCACGTCTGCCTCAAGCAACTCCAATCTTATGAAGCACCTCACATCAATGCTGAGTATGCTTGAATGCAGTGTGTGAATATTGTTACTTTACGGAATATTTAAGAGTAGGATAGTGTTCTGTTTATTGTGCAGTGGGCCTAATATACAGTAACAGAGGATTGCAGTACTTAATGGCCAGATTTTCATTTGTTTCTTTTTACCCAAGTTTTTTAATTTGTGTCTTAAATTTGCACTTGAATTTTATTTTCAATATTTATTTTTTATAATTTCTTTATATATTTTATTATATTTGTATTTCTATGCATATCATGGCAAGCCACAATCTATTGAGTTCAAATAAATACCAAATGTTCTAAAATACTGTATATAGTGTTTTTATTCTTAAATCAGTTAATATAAACATCTTTGACATTAAAGATGTTATAGAACGTAATAGCGTTCTAGAACATAAAAAATAACGTTGGTTACTTTGCTGAGTAACTTATTACTTTTACAATGTGCTAAAGGAGTTACTAACTCAATTACATTTTAGGAGAAGTAATTTGTAACTGTAACTAATTACTTTTTTAAAGTAAGATGACCAACACTGGACATCACAATGATTACATCCACTTCTTACAGTCTATAGGTGCTCCTACTGTTTTTTTATTGTCCTTCTAAGAGTTCCTCACGCTGCATGACTCAGAACATTGTCTGACTCTTCATCTGTTACTTAACCAAAAGATTAACCTCAGATTGTGTTCAGAATCCGCAGTTGGAATTAACACTTTCTTCTTACTACGTCCACTTCATATAAACAGTATATGGTTGAAACACCCTGCAGACATTCCCGGGACATCTTGTCATTTAACATGTCATAGAGACTGACACTCAATGTCACAAAGCTCACAACTCATACCTTCCTATTGGTATAGATGACACAGCAGAGGTCCATCTGTTGGTTTAGACATGGTCGTAACAGAAAGCACACTTCTCATCTTACAGTGAAGTGAGGGAGAACGACGCATTCTTTCGTGTTATTTGACTAGACACATGGAAGCTTGGTGATGAAATGCCATTTCAACAACTTGGAAGATTTAACACATTGGTTTCATTAAGGAGACTGCCATTCGTGTCCCGTGTGAATCAAGTATTTTGCCGTATTTTTTATTTAAAGTTTCAATTTCATAGAAAGTGTCCTGCCTAAACCTAACTGTCGTTTTGTTATCACTACCTAACTATGTTGTTTTGTTGTCACTACCTAACTGTTGTTTTGTTGTCACTACCTAACTATCTTGTTTTGTTGTCACTACCTAACTGTCGTTAATGTTGTCTCAACCAAACTATGAAATGTTGTTGTCTCAACCTAACTATGTTGTTTTCTTGTCACTACCTTACTACGTCGTTTTGTTGTCACTACCTAACTATGACATTTTGTTGTCTCAACTTTACTGTCATCTTGTTGTCACAACCTAACTATGACATTTTGTTGTCTCAACTTTGCTATGTCATTTTGTTGTCACAACCAAACTATGAAATTTTGTTGTCTCAACCTTACTATGTTGTTTTCTTGTCTCAACCTAACTATGTTGTTTTCTTGTCACGACCTATGTCATTTTGTTTTCACTACCTAACAATGACATTTTGTTGTCTCAACCTTACTAAGAAATTCTGTTGTCTTGTTGTCACCAGCTAACTATGAAATTGTGTTGTCTCAACTGTATTATGTTGTTTTGTTGTCCCAACCTTACTATGTCGTTTTGTTGTCTCAACTTAACTAAGTCGTTTTGTTGTTTTAGTCGTTTGACTATATTAAGAGGTTGGTGCCACTAGGGTAGCAGGATGCCCTCTCATCGATAAATATTTAAAATGGTCTTATTGTGGGGAGAGGACCTTGCCCAATGTGGAACTGTCCTGGCAACCTAGAAGACCTAACATGACGCTCTCTTTTTAAGGTTCTCTTGCTATGACGCCAACTTTTTGTAGGTGTTTGAATGCTCCACTTTTCTTCGGTCCAAGCAGAGGTCTGGTGATCCAGCTGGTTGTGTGGCTCTAGAATAAGTGTGGTGATTATGAGGGACAGGAGACAAGCTGAAGCTCTTACAACTTAGCTGATCCCCAAAGAAGCCGCTAGCTAAAAATTATTTGAACACACTGATAAAGGAAGTTGCTGTAGAGTGTAGTTTTGGTGTAATGACACTGGCACTGGCACTGGTTTCAGTGTCGTGTTTCAGTGTCATGTTTCAGTCAGAAGCTGTAGGTCTGCATGTGAAACCCACAATACACTCTTTCTGTTTGACACTTGGCGTCATGATCCGTTGTCTTATTTTGTCTACCTACTGTATATCACCCAGACAACTACCCGGGTGATTGAAGTACTAGCTTGGTGTTTTACCATCTGTAGTAGTAGAAATATTTTACAAAATGCTTTGTAATATAGTAACACAGGTGCACTGTACAGTTTATTCATTGCTCCATTTTTAATACTGTACTATTACAGTGCAGAAACTGTAACTCCATTCTTGCTTATGACAGCAAGAAGACGGGATCATCGCATTTACAGCGTCATCTTGACAAAGGATGCACCATGGCTATTTACGCTACTGTTAATGCTAACCGACAACCTTCCTTGCCATCTTTTTTTACGAAGCCAGTACCAGCTCAAGTGAAAAGTGAAGTCACTGTAACGTGTGTGGAATTCTGCTGCGAGGACATCAGAGCTTTTGAAAGGGTGGCGGGATCCGGTTTTCGCAAGATAGCTCAGAAGCTGATCAACATAGGCGCAGCATACGGTTGTTTGCCTGCCGACAAAGTGCTCCCTGACCCCACTACTGTCTCTCGCCGGAGCAAAGACATGGCAGTGGAACAACGAAACATATTAGTTGCAGAGATAAAAGATGTTCTGAGGTGTGTTAACGTCGGCATGACCACTGACATGTGGACCGACGATTTCCGCAAAGTCCGCTACATGGCAATCACTTGTCACTATATCACTGCAGATTTCCAGCTCAAAAGTAAAGTACTCACCACCGCCAAGTTCCCCTCTGACGAGCCTAAGACGGGTGCCAACATCCGTACCGAATTGCAGCAGCAGCTTGTGTCCAACCTCGGTTTCCATGCGAGCGTGATGAACAAGGTAGTGTGGGTAACAGACCAGGGCCACCGGTGGACCTCATCCAAGATTACACAGTGGATGAGGTCCAGCTGTACCTCAACATGAACCACAGCCAGGAAGGGAATGACCATGACCTACTAGGATGGTGGAAACAGCATGAGGCAACTCTCCCAATGCTTGCTACACTTGCGCGCTACGTCTTGAGTGTCCCCACAAGCAGCAGCCCCAGTGAACGGAACATTAGCACCGCGGGCCGGGCGCTGGAAGTGAGACGGACCTCGCTAAAGCCATCCACCGTGGACGCGATTCTCTTCCTGCACAGCGCAGCGAAATTAACAATCATGGATGGACTGTAAATAGGTTTGCCTGTGTTTTTTGGGGATTATTTGGACCGGCAACTCAAAGAACGTGAGTTTTTTCTGTTACTTTGTTACTGTTAATAGACGGTGGCTATCTTGTGTTGGAAGCGGTCTATAATTTGTGTAATTCGATTGAGGCCTTATTCTGTTGGAAGCCATACTTGGCTAATTTCGATTGAGACTATGACTTGTTGCCTCTAATCGGTGAGTAATTTATTTACTTAATTATTTGATAGTTATTCAGCTATAACTTATATTTAACTTGATAAAATAAGACATTATGCACTCATCGTTGTAGTGTTTTACAGTATCTGTAGCTATTAATGTGATGCTCATCATTTTCCAGCCATATTTTTCCGGCCCCTCATTTTGGATCATTTCCATCAACCGGCACCTTAATAGGTCACATTCTCCTTGTGATCTTTAATACACTCTGGTTGAACAAAAATGTTGAATGCAAATATAATAATTGCAGAATTGCAGAGTGCTTGCTGTGCCACCTAACTTAATCCAACTGCACCAATACACCATCCCACGCGTCTCGTCTGTTGAGGGTTTTTTCGGTGGGTACCACCGGGCCTGAAAAAAATTGTAGGGGAAACACTGATTTGTATTGTTGTACCAGATGTTATTTTGAAAAGCTAAAGATTTGTATTTATTATAAGATATTGTTATTTGGTTATTTTTTATAATAATATTTGTTCAATGTAGTAATCAGAGTCTGTAGTCTATTGCCCCCCAGGCTGTGGTGGCAGCGATGAGGCGGAGACGCGATAGCGACGGGCCGAGTTACACTGTTCCTTACACCCACCCACCCCCTTCCCCGTCCGTCCGTCTGTCCCCCCCACCCCCCCTGGACAGACACCACCTTAACTAACAAATTTTCTGGGGGAAAGACTGCAACAAAACCACCACCCATCACAGCCTAGTGTCCTATTCCAGTCAGGACATCAAACCGGAGAAGATTTCTCCAGAGACCCATCGCTCGAGGCTGTAACCCATCCAATCTCTGCCACCCACCATTCTCCACCGGTACGGAACTTGAAGTACTAGGGGGGCTATGGAACTGGCAGTCTGCAGTCAAGAAAGCGGACACCATTTCAGTGTATGCCTCCCTGCAGTCTCTCCACTTCCTGGCCCCTTACGGAGACCTGGATCACCCCAGAAAACACTGCCACTCCAGCTGCCCCCTCAACTGCCTACTCGTTTTCACTCTCCCCAAGATGAACAGGTCGAGGAGGAGGAACTGGACTCCTTATCTCACCCAGGTGGTTCTACCAGGTCCTTCTACCAGTCATTCATTGACTTCTTCTCCACATTTGACCTCACACTCTCCCTCTCTCAACCCACTCACCGGGCCGGGAACCAACTTGACCTTGTCTTCACAAGGACCTGTGGCACTTCGGCACTCTCTGTTACCCCGCTCACCGTGTCCGACCACCACTTTCTGACTTTCTCTCTCCCAATGAAGTCCACCACGTCCCTCCCCTCTACCCCTTAAACTGTCACCACCCACCGCAACCTGAAATCCCTCTCTCCCTCCGCTCTCTCCTCACTACCATCCACAGAACAATTCTCCCTAATGCTGACTGAGGAAGCCTCCTCCATCTGGATGTCCTCACTCTCCTCTTCGTTGGACACTCTCTGTCCCCCCACCTCACGACCAGTGCAATCATCTCCCTCCCGTCCCTGGCTGTCTGAACCTCTGCAAACCAACAGATCATTGTTGCGAGCGGCAGAGAGAAAATGGAAGAAATCGGGCCAGCACGAGGACCTTGCTCACTACCACCACCTCCTCTCTGACTTCACCTCAACTGTATCTGCAGCTAAATCTGCCCTTTATTTTATTATTGTAATTAATATAAATTCAAATATTAAAATAATTTAAACAACAGCAATAATAATATTATTTATATATAAATATATATAAAAATAATTGGTGTTATTATAACAATAATAATAGTAATAGAGAAAAGAGGGGGAAAATAAAATAACAGCATAATACAAACAATAGCAATCACAATAATAATGAGGTATTATATTTTATTAATATTGTTATTAGTAGTAGTAGTTGTAATTAGTATTAGTTGACTACTTAACCAAAAGAGTGTACATGAAATTTACTGAAAATGACTTTGTCAGTTTCATGTTTCGACACTAATGAGTCTGTGGCTTGTTCATGTAATAATACCAGTATTAATGGGTGCCTGTCTGAACGTCTACTTCCGTTGTCAGAAACTATAGCTGCTTAACCAGTTTGTGTGCGTGTGTGTGTGCGTGCGTCCGTGCGTGTTTGTCAGCATACAAACAAACCAGAGTTATTTATATACTAAATAACATTGTTTGCTGCTGCTGTGACGTGTGTGTGTGTGTGTGTGTGTGTGTGTGTGGGGGGGGGGGGGGGGGGGGGGGGGCACTGCAGTCTCTGAAATCCAAACAAAACCCACAAGACCGGACACAAATTCTGAAAGTCAGTCGTTGTCCTCGGTTTGTGTTGCTATGGTTTCCTGTTTTATTCTCAAGCTTTCCCTCATGTGTCCTGAGTTTGTTCTGTTCCTCCATGTTTCTGTCTGTCACTTGTGCTTTATTTTTCTTTCCTTTATTGCACACAAAAATATGTCAGTTACGTGTCATATTCAAGAGAACAATTTACAATAATAACTGAGTGAATAATAACAAGAAAACAAAATGACAAGGCCAAGGGGTTAATCAGGAATTGAAGAACATAGATATTCCTGGAAGATTTATTTATTTATTCACTTTTTATAAACTTTGTTATATTATCATTCATTTAAGTATGCAGCAAATAAAGGCATAGTTTTTAAGATACGACACTTGTGTCTGAAATATTTGCTAAAATAATTCAGTAATTATTCTGCCTCCAGTTTGAGATCCAACTTTAATTTAACTACTTTGATCATTGTAAGTAATCCAATATTGAAAAGTGTCTGCAAGAAAAAAAATGTTCTAGGGTTTCAATATCCGAGTCACAGAATGTATTCAAATATATGTTTGACCTTTTGAAGCAGGAAGTCAGGTCACAAACCTCGGTCATCATGAAGAGAGCCGACTAGTTCTTACCTGAACTATGACATTACTGGAGTCTTCCTGGAGCTTAAGTTTCCTCTTAGTAATTTATTATTGTTTTTAAAAACAAATCTTAACAGTGACATCAACCGCAGAAGAAGTCAGCCTATGATTAAAGGCATCCGTGTTGTGTTAGTATGGTGAGCCTGGCTTGTTCCCATTCTTTCATCCACCAGCCGCCTTTCTGCCTGTCCTCGCATTTTTTTCCAGTCTGATTAGTTTCTTGTGTATTTGTCTTTTCACTGTTTGTTGTGGCTTCGACTTTCATTCTTCCATTGCATTGGGGCGGTGGAGAGTTTTTGTTATCGGCGATATGTTTGCCTTTCACCTGCTGGCTTGTTAACCTGCCAGCTGGACCGACGGCCTACTTGAACGTCTGTAAGATACATTTCATTGTGAGCTTACCTTCTCCTCCACTTCCTGATTTTGGGTTCAAACACTGCACCAGTGCAGATCAGTGTCTAAGGCCAAGACAAAGCACACTGCAAAAAAATACACACTCAAAAATAATGTCAGAATTTGATTGTCTTTGATTACAGGGAAAAATAAATTGCTAATGATTCATTTTTAAATGGCCATATTGTACAAGTAGATGCAGTATTAACTCTTTTTGAAACTAACGGTTATAAAAACGGCTTCGTTGTAGATTCATGTTTGTTTACACATTTTTATTATACATGTTTTATATTTTCCTTGTCAGATGTTGGTTGAATATTGTAATATACAATGTGTAATATTTCATTTTTAAAAAGGAGACCAGCAGGTCTGTTATTCTCGTTTGATATGTTTCTCCTTCTGGGATCTCTTTTAATTGATTATTGATTTAATACTGGATATATGACAAGGAATAGTTTCAATGCTTTCAATGATCAGTTTCCTATCACAGAAACACCGTGCTTTAATAAAAGTGTGTTTGTGTAACCAACCACATTTCATTCATTCTGATTTGTAAATACTTAAAGTGTACAGTCCCTCTGTCATATGACATCATCAATAGGCCTACCGTAATGTGTTGACACAACAAATATTCAATGTGAATGAGCACCAGCGTAAACTCTCTACTCTACATTGTCTTTAATGTCAAGATGACTGTTGACAAAATATGTCTTTGACAGTTATCCTGTCACTTCCCCTCCACCCATGTGACGAGACTTCCTCAATGTTTAATACTATGTCACTTGTTCTGGATGTTAAATAGTCATGTGCGTGGCGCGCAGGTGGCAGAGTGGTTAGAGTGCATGCCATGTACGCGCATACGCAGCCGACCCCGGTTCGAATCCAGGCTGGAGGTCCTTTGCTGCATGTCACACCTCCCTCTCCCTCCTGTCTTTCCTATCTATCCACTGCTGATAAAACGTGTCTATGACTGAAAAAAATCTTAAAAAAAATAGTCATGTGTGCTAAATTGACTTTAAATTTTCAGCATGAAAATAATGCAGATAAAATAAAATAAAAGTCGTTACGCTCTTAACGAAACCAATAGATTGCTGTGACGGCTGTACCCACAGCATTTATTTGGTAATATTCATTCACTTGCATTAAGTTCCATATCATTTTCAGTCTTTGTTTGCAGTCACTTTAGTCACACAAAGCACAAGCAGTTTGTTTGCTATAGAATTTGATTTATTCTTTTTTTTTTGTCCTGGGTCTGTGACGACCTCCGTTGCTGTCTCAGAGGCAGAAGGATTCTGACACCCCTTTCCGTCTCAGTACCTTTTATGGAAAAAAGGAGTGCTAATCCTGCAACCAAAAGGCAGTGTAAAAGGGGCGTTGTCTCGTCAGTCGTAGTTTAAGTAGAGATTTTGATTGGTTGACCTCTTTTAATAATTTGTTTATTTTCATTAATTTATGCGTTTGAACAGTTTGGGTCAAATAAAACCCATTCTTTAAAAAAAGATGTGACTGCTTGGTTCCTAACAATTGCATTTTGCGACTATTTCACAAACTGTGAGATTGGGTTGGACTATTAAACTCTTTTGTTACAGTATCAAGTTGTTCAGTGCATATTAGGTCACTAAACTATCCCTGGTCTAATTAAATTTACCACCAAAGCAGACAACCCTGATTTAAACGGAGATATTCTGTCTCCGAAGGTAATTATAGGTCAGTTTGATCAATAGGTCAAGGAATCCTGGTCTCAGAGGCTCCTTAAAGTGACCTGCTTGCATCTGGTGTCTGGTCATTTCCTGCCTGCTCTTTGCTCTACGATATAAAGTGACATCACATTAAGACTTAGTTTTGAGTAATGTCATTACGTCAGTATCTAGTTAAACCTCCGGTTCTGGAAAGCGGAGCAGATGCTTAAACTTGTCACCGATAAGATCTTTTGTATGGTATGGTTTTTTTTTTATTACATTTTTAAATGTATTTTACTTCTCTACCATGATACCATTAAACCAATGTGTGACATCACCATGACCTGGTCCACTTCTGACATACATTCTATGATGGCACTGGAATCATCTTGAGCCATGTTGTTTGTCTAATTGAAAATCCTTAAGAAAACATCCAGAAACTAAATTCAGTCACAGAAAAAAAACGCTGATACTTAACTGTTTAAAATCGCTAAACTGGTCGCAGCCACATCCAAGTGAAGCATTTCAGGAAGCTTCCAGACAGACAGCAGTGCGCGCGCACAACACACGCACGCACAAGCACCCGCGCGTGCGTGCGCGCACACACACACACACACACACACACACACACACACACACACACACACACACACACACACACACACACACACACCCCTCCTCTTCCCTCCACAGCAGCCAAAAAACGTCACGTCTACCGTTTGGGTAATACGATGTCTTCTCGCGACATTTCCCTCACCCTCAAAAAGTAAAAAAGAGGCGTGATCGATGACATATCGCGAGGTTCGGTTCAGTCGGAGGCCCCCCCCCCCCCTTTAATGATGCCGACTGCAGTGTGTATAATAGAAGCGAGGGCAGATCCCGGAGTCTAGGAGGAGCCGCAGCAAGGTCGACGACAGCATCCCGCGTCGAACAACGGAAGACCGGATTTAGACAAGTGGCCGACCAAGTGAAAGTCGCCTACTCTGGAGTATTTTGGATTTACTGGCGCGGAGGAAGAAGGAGGAGAGTAGCAGAAAGTTTCCAGCCCGTAGCCTCATGCTCCGAGGCAGCTAACGAGCTATTCTCCACTTCCAGCGCTCCTCGTCTACCGTCTCCCGTCTCCGGCCGGGCGGAGCAGCGTGTTCTTCCCCGTCACTTGGAAGAGAGTTGTGTTCGTCGCGAGTCCCGGGCTTCCACGCTTCCTCAAGCTAGTTTGTTGGCCGTAACGTGTTTTCCCAACACTGTTCATTTGTGTCTTTTGTGCCATGTCAGCGCCATCCTCCACACCCTCCGGCCCGGCGGAGAGCGCCGCGGCAGAAAATGATTTCCTCTCCGCGGACGCGGGGCCGAAGCCATCCGGTCCGACGCCCAGCCAGAGCCGCTTCCAGGTGGACCTTGTGGCTGAGGCTGCCGGCGCCACCGAAGATACGTCACCGAGCTCCGACGCCTCCACCACTGTCCCATCCGGCGATAAGGCCATTCCCGTCGGACCTCCGGAGGGTCCGGGTGCTGGTTCAGGTGTCGGCGGAGAGGAAGCCAAAGGCCGATTTCGTGTGGTGAACTTCGCGGATCCCAGCGGAGAAGGGAGCGCGGCCTCTCCGGAGGCACCGAACGAGGGACTGCAGAACGGGGACACGGTGATGAGCGAGACCAGCTTGCATTCATCCACAGGGGGCCAGCATCATTATCACTATGACACCCACAACAACACCTATTACATGAGGACTTTTGGTCACAACACAATCGACGCCGTGCCCAACATCGATTTTTACCGGCAGACGGCAGCACCGCTGGGGGAGAAGCTCATCAGACCCACCCTGTCGGAGCTGCACGATGAGCTAGACAAGGTAAGACCACGCAAACCGCCGTGAAAACCCCGAGACGCGCATAACGCCGCGGTGGATTTGCCGCTCACATGGGAATGCAGTTATGACGGTTAATAATGACGTCATAACAAGGAATCCACACCACAACACGCATATCAAGTGCTCATATGCCGTCAATCTTCATCTTTAAAGACAACAGATCATTTCATTCCAGGCCATGTGTTTGCGCACATACTGGCAGCCCGCGCACATGTGCAGACAAACATCATATGCCCTTCGTTCACTGCGCCTTCTGGCTCACAGCAAGCTGCCGTCCACACATTTAAGTCATCAGTCAGAAAATTTGTCTTATTAAAATGACGGAAGCTTGGTAACAGGTGAAAAATAAATATACTTTGGTGTATTTCAAATATATTTATATTTGTAATAGTATATTTCAAATTTACAAAGAAATGTACTATCTGGAAATATATTAAATGTATACTTACATCACTTGCATATATAAGTACACTTTCTATAAATATGTAGACGTATAATTGAGCGTTATATTACTACAACACAAATATATGAATGGTGTATTGCTTATATTTATATATATTAGCAAGACAACTCAATGCATTTTAAATGTACTTGTAACACAAACAAAGCACCCTTTAATTTAATTGATCAAGCATGCACTTAAGAGTACTAAGTATACTTGAAATTGTTTAGCACATAAAAGTACACTAAATACATTTCAGGTGTACTGCTTATGGTACCCTGTCCTTTAAAAAAAAAAAAAAGAACAATAGACGTGTTAATGAAACAGAAGTTTTAAGCTTGTGGGAATGATCAGACTGAGAAATACTCTGTTATTGCAATAAAATCTTCCAATTCACAAGTGAGGCCTGGTTCACAGTTTTTCTGTCATGTTGGAACAGGAAGTGTGGATCAGGAACTTTTGCCACTAGACATGGGACGATATGATTGTCACATGTCCTGATTGTCATGGCCAAAATAATGGCGATTCACAATATCATCTCGATAATCATTAAAATATGCTTATCACTCTTAATATGGCACATTAACATCCTTTTTTGTGTGAAAAACATTTAAATCAATAATTACATCTTAGATAAGATGCTTGTAAAACATAGGCTCTATATTAATTAAGGATACACATGTTATAAAAAAAACACTATTTTCCTATCACTGGTTGCCACAAAGTTCAAAGAACACTGCACCATCATTACATTTTACAGAAGCTCTCATTTGTTGGTTGAGTGAATTGAACAGTTTGGCATTGATGAGCTTCAATCATTATTTCTAACATTTCTGCTGGACTACAATGAGCTGGAGTGTGTTTATCTGACCCTGAGCTGCCGGTTATTGTCAAGGTTACATGTTGATAAACGTCAAAGTGAGTGTGTTGGCAGCAACAGCCTGGCTCATACATCATAGCCCTGATGAATTTGCACTAGCAACTCACTCGGGAATAGAGTGCTATTCCAAAGCTTCTATAGTAAACATCTTGACTATGAATAGAAGACATTCATGCAGTATGTGAGCAGTGGCACCCTTTTTTAACGTTATATCCTCAAGTGCCCTTTTTTAATTACAAATGCAGATCTTTGATACAGCTCAAGCATATAATTATCATCAATCTGGATAACGGCTTGAATCTGAGCATGATACAGAGGGGCATTGTGGGTGGAGCTGACTGTGTTTATAAGTCGGTAACCAAGACAGAACACCAAGCTTTGTTTGTTTTAAGGTAGAACCAATTAATGTTGGATGTTTCAGGCTCATATTTAAGTTGGACAATGTTATGCCGTTGTAAGATAGACACCATCAATTTAATAATAATCCCTTAAATGTGGTTATTAATAAAATGTAACTAGTCACGGGATGATTTGAGACTGTCAGGTTTTGTGAGCCTATTTAAAACATACTGTGGAAACAACTTTTTATTTCTGAGTTATTTCAAATCTTTTTTGGTGCAGTATCTAGAGCTGCAAATATGAATCGAAATAGTAGATTAATAATTTTTTAGTCATCTTTTAAGGAGAAAAATAAATAAAAGTGCATAAAAATCTCCAAGGTTTTAAATGTCAATATTTTCTGCTTTGTTTTCTCCTCTGACGGGAAACTGCATATCTTTGAGTTGTGAGACATTTGAAGCTTTCGTCTTATGCTTTGTGTAACAGCGATCACCGGTGAGGACATTAGTTGTGCAACATTGAAAATGTTCATCTGTCACTGTAGTTTAGGTGCAGATCGGGTATGATATTGCAAATGTCCTGTACTGCTTGGTGTTGAGTAACTTCCTTTTTGGCTCATCTTCATGCCGCCACTAGTTATTGCAATGCATGAATAAAGTCTCTTCCAATAAGTCTTCAAAGTGGTCATGAAACTGGAATGGAGCTCCATTAGTTCTGTTGTGTCTTTTAAAAAGCTGCATATCAAATTGCTAATTGCTTCTTGCAAAGCTGACAAATGCCTCTAACTGGTATTTGACCTTTCTTTGTGCCAGCTGTTGGATTTAACATAACAAAGGAAGTAATAAAATGAACAAGACGGTTGCTTTTATCAACACATCACAGGTGCTGTTTTCTGTCTAGATTCAAGTGTTTTGTCAGGAGGTGATTTTAGGAAGGCGGTAGCTATCCTCCTGTCCAGGGAACTGATTATTGGTGGTAAATCTTAAGTGGTATATGTCGTAGTAAAGCAAGTACAGATGATCCTACTGACTTTGTTTTTGGTGTATCACATTGGCCCGCTGAAATATCAGGTTGTTCAAGGGAAGGCCACCATGTGGAATACCATGTTAACATTCCTCAGTGAGATATGACTTGGAGAAAGAAAAAGCAGTACGTCTCTTAAGAATATTAAAGGTCCCCTATTATACTGATTTTCATCAATTCCACACAGCTGTCAGAGGTCCAACAAAACTGGATTTGATATGCATTGCCCCAAACCCATCCGTGGGCCTGAATTTCAGCTGTCTAAAAGTCTTCAAATGAGCTCTGCTGAGAACAGGCTGTTTCTGTGCTAATGAGCTCCGTCTGTCATCGCCTACTTGGAGAGAGACGGAGAGGATGCTGCTTATGCTAGCTGTAGCATGCGCCAATGTTTATGGTGGATGTATCGCTATGGCTCGCCTATGTGTCTCATGTGAAGGTGCTGGGTCCCGTATGGTTGGGACAGATCCTTTTACGAGGGTCAGTGTCGAAGCAAAGCGAGCTTTGTACTGACCCTCGTTACTGAAGCAGTCCGATGTGAAGTGGTAAGCACACACATACAAGCTAACACCAACCGTAGCCTGCACATTTTCATTAAAAATGAAACGCAACCACCATCTCTTCTGTTCTTCTGTAGCTGGGACAGAATAGAAGCACTTATGTTGATTTGTACAACCAACAACAGCGTAATCTGCTTGTCTAGCTGTGAGCGAAACACGGCTATCTCACTGCAGTTGACAGGCTCAGGGAGGACCAGTAAATAGGTGTAGAGACCAGAGAAAACCTGTTTTTCAGATTATGGGACCTTTAAAGTTGTGTCTCATCTGATGCAATAAATTCTCATTTGTTTTAAGCTATATGAGGTTTAAGCACATTTTGATAGTTATTGGGATACTATTGGGTCATTCCGTGTCATTTCATCAAATTTCTGAAAATCTTCCCACCTGACCATCTCAGAATGTCCTGAAAAATTCAAGTACAAAGACACACTTGTTAATAGGACAAATCCAAAATATTAGGTCTCTACTGTCAATAGTTTTCTCATGAAACATCATTGAATGAAGGGTAGTTTAGACGGTTTTTGGCATCATACTCTGAAAAGCCATTTTTAAACAGCAATATCTGGAAAACTATCTCACCTGTGGCCTTCAAATTTTCTACAGTGTATGTCTGTTACTAATAGCCTCCAGACATGGAATATCGGGGGTGTAGCTCAATGATAAACTAGTACGGTAGGTACTTAAAATGAGGCTTGTCAAAATGAAGTAGTACATTTGAAGAGTGGCTGAGCTCCCATTTTTGCAGAGAACAGACTTCTATCACTTCTGCCTCTATCTCTGGTGTTAGCTTAAACATTCTACAAAATATGGTCTCTCTCAGATGATCAGTTTCACAGATATTAAGGCTTAAAGTAAACGCATCTTTGCCCAACTTCAGAGTCATATTCCAAAAAACTGACAAGTATCAGGTCCAAACTTACTTTTTTTGAAAGATCAAATTCTTGTTAAAATCATATTAAAAAATCGGGAGGGTGTTTTGCCTCAATTTGTCGCAGTGATTTTTAAAAAAAATCCTGATATTGGTGGGGTTTTGTGGCCGGTTTTGGTACTGCATGTCCTAATATCCTACTAGTAAACATCACTGCAGGGCAATCCAATTGTGTTTTTTTACCATTTACCAAAGACTTACATGTGACTAAATGCTACTGATAAATTTAGCCTTACGAAAACATTAAAATGTAGCACAGTTGTGGTTACAGAGGCAATAAGTCCTTGAATGTGAGTTAAACATGCTGAAAGCAGCTTTTAATGTCTTAAACCATGAACAAACAGCATAATATTGAAGACTGTACATTTTGTCATACTTTAAGTATATAAATTACACAACCAAATCAAATAATAATATTAATTTGATCCTAAAGATTTTACAGTACACAAGTCTCCAAATAGTGATATTGAATAACAGTTTGTCTCTATGCTCACTATGAGGGATCACACATTTTTCATCTTTTAGATCCAATTCCTTTGTCACATTCATAGAAACAAACTGTAATTCAATATCAAACTTTGGAGACTTTTCTACTGTAATGTAAAATCTTTATGCTCAAATTAAGATTATTAAGTGTAATTTTTATACTTAAAGTATGACAAAATGTACAGTCTTCAATATTATGCTATGTTTGTTCATGGTTTAAGACATTAAAAGCTGCTTTCACCATGTTTAACTCACATTCAAGGACTTATTGCTTCTGTAACTACAACTGTGGTAAATTTTTATGTTTTCGTAAGGCTAAATTTATCAGTAACATTTAGTCACATGTAAGTCTTTGGTAAATGGTAAAAAACACAATTGAATTGCCCTGCTGTGATGTTAACGAGTAGGCTGTTAGGACATGCAGTACCAAAACCGGCCACAAAAACCCCAGCAATATCAGGATTTAAAAAAATCACTGCAACAAATTGAGGCAAAACACCCTCCCAATTTTTTAATATGATTTTAACAAGAATTAGATCTCTCCAAAAAAGTAAGTTTGGACCTGATAGTTGTTGTCAGTTTTTTGAAATATGACTCTGAAGTTGGGCAAAGATGTGTTTACTTCCATTTTTGAGCCTTAATATCTGTGAAACTAATCATCTAAGAGAAACCAGATTTTGTAGAATGTTTAAGCTAACACCAGAGCTGTTAGTAACAGATATACACTGTAGAAAATTTGAAGGCCACAGGTGAGATAGTTTTCCAGATATTGCTGTTTAAAAATGGCTTTTCAGAGTATGATGCCAAAAACCGTCTAAACTACCCTTCATTCAATGATGTTTCATGAGAAAACTATTGACAGTAGAGACCTAATATTTTGGATTTGTCCTATTAACAAGTGTGTCTTTGTACTTAGGACATTCTGAGATGGTCAGGTGGGAGGCATTTGATGAAATGACACAGAATGACCCTATTGTGAATTGCAATCATTTTGCCCCATGTCTATTCAGGTCTGAATAATAATAATAATAATAATAATACTGTAGATTGTATACATTACTGAGTGTCCATGATACGTCGGGCTGAAAATGTATATGTTGCATATGACACTTTGGACCAGATTTACTAACGCATTTGCGCCCACTTGATGCGCAATCCGTTCGCAACTAGCATGTAAAAACGGTATAAAGAAATGGCCATTTGGGTAAAAGCACAGTTTGCCTGCCACATGAGTGGGAAGAGGCAAGTTGCATTTTCAATCTGTTCTCGTGGGAGGGTCATGGGGAAAGTGGGAGTTCCCCTCAAAATGATGGGAGGATAAGCGTTGACTGCCCAAATTATATATTCCCCGGTATTTACAAATACTGCCGGTGAGATTGCACCTCTATTCTGCCTTTTTAAAAGCAGGTCTAAATCAATCACGCGAACCAGAAATCATTGTTGCATAGTAAGCAGCCATGCCATAACACAGTTACTGATCTACATTGTTGAAGTTGAAATTGATCAGTTTTTGTGTTCTGTGTTCTTTATTACTTAGTGAATGGTGTATCTGAGACTGTTTGCTGTATTTTTCTTTTCCTGAGAACACAAGTCTGCATGTCTCAGGTCTGCATGTCTCAGGTCTGGACGGAAATCCAATTAGCTGGAGTGCTTACAAACAACAATGGAAGGTGAACTTTTGCTAGTCTTGCATATTTACACGACTCTTCAACCGCAAGTGAAGTTGCTGTGCATCATAAACATGTGGATGTGTATAACGGCGGCCTCATACGAGCAACTACCAGCGTTTTATCTTCTTTGGATCTAATAGATCATGGAAGGACGTTATCTGAGGTAGAGTTTTTGGATGTATACATCTTGTGAGGATTTTTTGGCTGCAACTTAACCAGCAAAGAAAATCCTTTTCCTAATCGTTCAGATACAATGTTTGGGAGGCAAGATGAAGGTATCTGAAGCTGATACTATGTCAGTACTATGGCTGTTTAACTGAAGGACACTGAAAAACGTGTCCATGCGTACAACCAGTATTTTGATTACACAGAAACATAATGGGCTTAGTATTATCCTCAACATTTCCCAGATGAAAGATAATGTCTATATCTTTTTGTACTATATCAGTTAGGGATGCTCCGATCAGCATTTTTGGGGGCTGATCCGATCACCGATCACAGGAATCATAAATCTGCCGATACTGATCACCGATCACAGAATGGATGGGAGAATAATAATAATAATTCTGTCCTGTATTTACAATCTAGCCTTGTGCACCACTTAAAGTGGTAAAACCATTTGTACTAAAATAAATAATTATTACAATCAAGATCTTTATGTACCACAATCAACTTTTTATTTGTGTAAACATTGCATGCCCTGTCAAGAGCAATAGTGTCAGAGCTGAGTGACGGGTGTCTTTGGGATTTGTTTTTTCCCCGGGCTTCTCAAATGTCGGATGAGGATAGTTATATTAAATTGTTGTTGTTGATTACCACCTCTTGGAATTTCGGCGTTGCATGTCTTGCAAACAGCGAGTTTACATTTTTTTTTCGGAAACTGAAAAAATTCCAGACCGGAGAACTCTGCCAGCCTCATCAAACAGAGTGGAAAAACAGTTGCAGGTATTTTACGTCACGCACGGAAAACCAAACCGTCTCATATAATTTACATCAGGCGCAGTCTTGGGTAAAAAAAAAATATATATACATTAGGGGTGGGAAAAAAAATCGATATTGCAATATATTGTTGTGCTCTCTGTCGCAATAACTTAATCGATACACTGACGGCAAATATCGATATTTTGGGTCTGCGGGTTTTTTTAGACTCCCGTCGGTGCGTCTAAGAGTTTACGGTTCTCCGGAGCGGATCCGCGGGGGCCGCCCGCTGCCCGGTCTGATTGCCTATTTACGGACAGGATTCTGAGCGTTTAGAGGCTCACGGACTCACGGACTCTGGCATCGGGTACCCCGAGGCGGAGGAAGAGGGTCCGCCAACGTGACCCGCCGGCTCCCCGCCGGCGCTGCCCTCGTTTCCCCCGCTAGAGCACCACCGGTTCAAAAATTAGCGTCATGCGCGAATGAAGCGAATAATCCAAAATGATCAAGCGGCGCGCGTCTCACGCGATTGTATTCGCGTTTATCGCGTCCGGTGTGAACGCCGCATAAGCGTGGCCGTGTGCTGGCCGGTGCTGTTGTGAGCTTCAAGCGCTTTTCACACAGCATTGAGGGCATGAGGACCCACTTTTCGGCCGGGCTCGATTGCCTATTTACGGGCAGGATTCCGGGCGGCGCGTGTTTACCGTCCGCCGGAGGGCCCACATGTGTGGATCCGCGGAGCCGTGTGCTGCCCAGTGTTGCTGTGAGCTCCAAGCGGTTTGAGGCCCGACTTCCCTGTACTGGATGGGTGAACATAACTCTGCACATAATTGGTTGCATACTGAAATGTGCCCAATATTTCATTTAATTCTGATGTTATTCTTATCTTGTTTAGCTATTGTTAAACTAAAACGGGCCCAAGTTTACATAAAACAAGTTGCTACTGACTTTTCAGTATCAGAAAGCACTGTCCTGGTTTACATAAGACATGTTATTAATGTTCATGCACTTTAATGTGTCCAGCTGGACAGTGTTTATTCATTTGTACATTGTACGAAGTTTTGGAATTTATTTTTTATGCATATTTTTTTCATATCGTGATATATCGTTGATGAAATTTCTTGCAATATATCGAATATCGCAGATATCGTGTATCGTGATATTATCGTTATCGTGGGCCAAATATCGTCACAGTATCGAATCGTGAGTTACCCGTATCGTCCCACCCCTAATATACATATATATAAAAATGCAATCGGCTTTTCTGAAATGCACTTTGAGGGCCCACTAGAGATGCACCGATCCAGTTTTTTTCCAATCTGATACCGATACCTGGGCTGAGCATATCGGCCGATACCGATTCGATACTACTGTTGACTGAATTAACCGTATACCTTGCCATGTGACATTGCCACAGATATAAATGTACTTTAATATTATTTATTAACAAATAACAAAGTGTACATTAGCAGAAAAAAGAGATAAATAACACTTGTAACCATGTAAAGTGCACTGCAAACAGATATTTTAAAATGTAATATATATAGCAGCTGCCTGAAACCCACAATTGCTTAATTAACCGGCGCTTGCTCCATGTTGCTCAGTGTTTGCTCATCACTAGCTGCTGTGCGTGCTCTGCGTGCTCTGCGTGATGACGTAACCAGTGTTGCAAACATGGAGTGATACGCTGTTACTGTATTGCTGTGTATGATATTAATAAAAATTGAATTACTGGATCGGAATGCTGGATCGTCCTCATTCATCCGATATCCAATCCAATAATGATCGGCGGCTGATTGATCGGAGCATCCCTGATATCAGTTGAAGATTTTTAACTGCGTCATGTAAGTTTCTCAATAGATAGAATAGTAACAGTTTCTCAATAGATTTTCCATAAATGTACTATATCATGATAAATAAATGGCCTGTCGTAGAGGTTCTATCCACATTGCCAAATTCTATTTCATACAGAATTAAAGCTCACTTGTAAAATATCCTACCTCTATGCATCCCTGCCAAAAATGTTTATTTATGAAGCAAAACCCATCGGATATTCGGATTTGTAGGCTCTCAAATAGCAACATGACTATAGACCTGCTTAGAGCCGACGTCATCAAAAGTATGTGTGCATGTTGGTGTTGTTTCGTCTCAGCCGTCCAGACGAGTTAGCAACTTTCAACAATTAATCAGAATAAATATTCCAATGGACTCGAGTTCTACAGAATTCAGACAGGATCACGACTGTTTCAGAGCATCAGGTGTTGCAGTTTAACTAGTGACCGTGTTCACTGGTGACTAATCCAATCATGCAGACATATCAGGCAGACAGTGAAGGGTGGGGGGACCATCAAGCAGACGTGTCAGGGGAGCCCCCCATGGGGCCTCCCATAGGGCTTGTTGATCATTTTTGCCAGTATTGCACTGTTAAACATACAGAGAGAAAAAAATAGGATGTATTACCTTTTATGATATGCAGAGTATTTTACTGACATGTGGTAAATAGGTCTATAATAAGGTTGAGGTGTTGTGCTGTTGTGTCGTCATAAATATCTGAATCTAAAAAGACGTTTACTGCCCTGGGCCATTCTGTTTCTACTGGAAATGGTAAGAGCATTCAGACTATCAATACACAGGAAGCAACAGCCAATGATTCTGCATGGTGCTGCTGTCTGCTAGTCAAACAATTGCACTGTCCCCTTTTAAATAAACTAATTCTAATTCAATATACCATTAATATATTCTGGCTTATTCCAAATAATTAATACTTTAAAAATAAATGCTTCCTGTGCACTGTTACAAAATATTTTTTAGCATGTATTTTAAAAATATACCAAAAATAGCAACAAAGTTTACGTAAGTACACGTATTACACGTAAATTTCCCTTAAAGTATATGTTCCTATAATAAATGTATATATGGAGTACTATAGTACAATTATATATTATTATAAAGTTTGTATTTATTAGTGGTTGGAGACAGTGTTCTTGCATTTCTATGCTGTGGGTGACACTGATTCAAGTCCCTCGTAAAGTCGGTTCAGCTTTGTGATGAACCCGAGAATCGACACACTGAGTCAAGTTTAGTTGAGAACCAGAATGCAGGAAATTTGATGTCTGAAGCTCCAAATGTTATACTGAATGACACCTCACTCCCCCAAACAGCTCCCACCACAAGTAGTTGAAAAGTGGTCTAGCTCACTATCATGTTCTAGAAATGAAAAATAGTGATTTAAAACAAAATTCAGGAATGATCATGTTAGAAAGGACAGACTCACAAAATGTTGCTATTATTTATTAATGTAGTCAGACCCTATTTAATGTTGTTGACAGTTTGTTTTTCAGAAAAATAGATGTGTGTTCTTTCTGTGACGCAAAGAAAATATATTCTCCTGAACTAAACATGAGGTGTCCAGTATGTATTGTGTCCATTGTAAAAGCATAATGTATAATTATCGGGATAATATTGGGAATTTGGCAGGATAATAGTTTTCACATCGTAGGGGTGGAACGATGTAGAACTTTATCGTGGGTTGCAATAAAAAATACACCCAATGAGTTGATGGTGTTGAATTTCCATCATCGGGGTAATGATAAATAGCGTCTCGGATGACTTGATGTCTTGCTCGTCTATCAAACGTTTTTACCAAAAACTGCATTTTACAACACTACATGTGAACACATTGTGATAGTGTTATAATTTAACTTGCCCAACTCTCATTCTGTGTAGCTTACGATCATCGTAGAGACGTGGAAAATAGAACCTGATTAAAAATAAAATACATTTTTAAAAATGTATTCATCCTTTTTTGACGTGTTCCTTATGTGATGCAATAGTAATAATAATAATAAAAAAATGTATTAACACAATTTGAAGTGATTCCAGTATGTTTTAGTGTAATTTTAAGAGTTTTAAATTCATTTTGATGGTTATCAAGATAATATTGTGAATTGAAATTATTTTGACAGGATTATTGGGAGATGGAGTTTGCATATCGTCCCATCCATAGTCAGGTCCGGTTAAAGAAGTGGTTAAGGGCTTGGTTCTGGATTGACCAGTTTATCCAGGATGTTCCTCAACATAAGCAGGATGCGTTGTGTCCAGAATCACTGCGTCCGGTCAGTTGGAGGCAATCTCCCTTCTTTGTTCCTTAATCTCTGCAGCAGCTGATGAGCTGGTCTCATATCCAGCCGTCAAGTAATGTATGATGAAAATCTGGTCTCATATTCTCAAGGTTGTGAAAGAGGGCTCCTATTGTGTTACCTAGTCAGAATACATTGTGCCTCTATGGCAAGTATGTCGTTCGGTATCAGGGGTCGAGCCTGTTTCATCACCACACAATTACTGCTGTGAGCAGATCTGCACTATCAACTGATAGACAGCAGGATTTAATTAGCTGCTGTGGTTGCCCTGCATTCATAGAGGCAGCACCACTTTTGGAGATTTGTGGGGTTTGTGGTGGTTTGAAGGTCATGGTGACCCTGGTGTTTCCACTGTATCCTGTTTAACATTGAAGAGTTTTTCCCTCTCTGCGCACAGATCGAAATGTGGAATGGAAACTCCGTTGTACCAATTAACTGTTGCCCATGGACATTTTCTCAGCAATCAATGATTCGTTCAGCATACTGTCGGGACAGTAAAGAGAGTGCCACAGCATTTCCCAGATGGCCGCTGAAAACTTCAGGGTCTTTTTGGCCATGCATGGCAGCTGTTGAACATTTGCAGTGGCCACAAGTAGTGATTGCGGGATGGTGGTAAAAGGGTTGTCGGGACTGGATGGTATGGCCTACAAAAAAATTTTTTGAAAGTTCATTTGAAAAAACTCATGATATACTGCGTCTAAAAAATTCAATATAACATATCATAGCAGTAGGGCTGCAGCTATCGAATCTTTTTCTAATCGAGGGGAGACAGTGAGACAGGACCGGTATCTTATGGGAGGGGAGACAATGAGACAGGACCGGTATCTTACAGGAGCAGAGACAGTGAGACAGGACCGGTATCTTACAGGAGGGGAGACAGTGAGACAGGACCGGTATCTTACAGGAGGGGAGACAGTGAGACAGGACCGGTATCTTACGGGAGGGGAGACAATGAGACAGGTCCGGTATCTTACGGGAGGGGAGACAGTGAGACAGGTCCGGTATCTTACGGGAGGGGAGACAGTGAGACAGGATCGGTATCTTACGGGAGGGGAGACAGGTGTTACGGGCACAGCAACCTTCTGTACGAAAAACAACATCAACAGTTGTCTTCATTTTTTACGCTCAAGTCACTCTGCCTGATTACTTTTCCTCACAAACATTCAGCGAAGAAGAGACCGTGGTCGGAGCCAATCAGAGACGAAGGCCCACCCCTACACGGCCTCTGATTGGCTCAGACCGCGGTGATTCATTTATGTATGCTTGGGGAAAAAAACATGACGCTACACACATAAACAGACCCGCTGAATGGAGCACCGGTGCGACCAAGGAACATATTTAGCCGCACTTCACTGATTTTTGGTCGCATGTGTGTCCTAAATGGTCGCACTCTGGAGTCCTAGCTTCCTCAGAAATGATCCGTGTGGGACAATGATCCCTGCTGATTAGGCCGCATAATGTGCGAGATAGGAATTTAACGAAGCTTCAAGGCGAGTTTTTGCCTTTTTTGTAATCGAGTTACTCGAGTAATCCTTTCAGCACTACATGGCAGTCTGCAGCCAGCATCCAACATCCAAACAATCTAACTTAACCCTAATAACTACTAACTAATTAATAATAACTTCATCAACATGTTTACGTGATAAATTGGCTCGTTGGATACGTTGTTGTTGGCGATAACTGGCCTGTTTACTGTGATAACTGTCAGGCTGCTCCTGAAACTCCTGTCCAACATGATATTTAGTCACCACTGAGAGATGTATTAGTATATCCAACACCGTAGTATGAAACCAGTATTCTTGAATTGTAGACTATTAACGGGGAAATATCACAGTATGAAGTGCAGAGGTGCTAACGCAAGTTTAGACTTGTTTGTATAATTCTAAGAAATACAAGGTGTATTATTTGGAGTATTTTGTTCTAGTTCTCAGAGACTTGCTGTGGAACAGCATGTCCCGATGTGTCCAGAGTACTGATTCAATCAGGTAATTACTGGTGAAATTTAGGTTTAGCCTCACTCCCTTGTCACCCTCATGAATGTTTGTGGTTGTGAAATTCTACATTAAAACGAGTTCCAGCTGCTCTGAGTCCATGTTGTCTGACAAACAGGTACAGCTGTGTGCTCACTGCGCTTTACAGGGGAGAAGTTGTGAACTCGCACAATGGCCGCGTTGTTGGAGTGTTACGTGTTACGTTTTTTTTAAGAGCAGCTCCACATGTTTCCACCCTGCTCCCCTTTGCCTTTGTTTGCTGCACAGATTGTACAAAGAAACAGGAAGCAAAGGACGCTCTGGGCTTCTGGTGTGGCCTTTGACAGGAGAGGGAGTCCTTTTGTCTCAGCATCAGCCATGGCTGATGGCCTTACAGCTGTTGTAACACGCACACACAGGCGGTTTGGCAACGGCTCGTAAAACCTCTGTGTGGGTTAGTGTGCTTTTTGTCTGCAGAGGTCCCGGCTTCCTTCTTATCTCTACATCCACTGGATCACATGGAGCCTGATTTCAGAAATAGCGCAGCAGCCCCCCACCCCTCCCTAGACCATTTGTACCAGCCCATACGTGTAGGAATTAAACTGGGAGTAAATAGGAGTTTGTGCCATTTAAATGTTTGAAATGTAGCCATGGATACACACAACTTCAGTTTAAATGTCAGCATACAGTTTGCTACAGTTGGTCCATTGAGTTGATTAACCCGGCTAAACCAACTAGCATGCTACAACTGCCAAAAATAAAGTCCATGCCGTGAGTGCAAGTGGTCGACCCAAACTGCTGTTTGAGTCAGAGGGCAAACTGAAAGGATGTTGCATACCAAACCAAATCCATAAATATGTGCAACTTTCAAAAGTCTAATGGATTCAGCTCTTCAACATTAGACTTCAAACCTGTTGTTTAAAATAGTTTGTTTAATACTATGTAGAACATGACGATTCGATTAAGTACATAACTCAAACTGTTAACGGGTTCTTTGACAATTGTCTACCGTATGGCCTGTAGGCACATCTGTATCAGGGTGGTGAATCGAAGACTTGAACTTGCTGGGAAACCTGGCTGATGAAAGCTTAGCCGACTTGTGGAATGCAGCTTTATTGTGTCGTGCTGCCAAGAACATGAGAATATCAGAAATCCTGTGCACAGCTTGGTGTCGGTCTGAATGTTATGAAACACATCTTTGCCGCAGCTTGAAGCGACTGACAACAATCTCATGTTTAGTTCCAAGTCTTCCTCAATCCAGCATGATGTTCATTTAGTCAATCATGGTCCATTTAGAGTCAAACAGACCAGAAAGCAGGGGATGCTTTAGGGCGGGGCTACCTTGTGATTGACAGGTTGCTACCACACAGCTGGATCCAGATCCAGTAAGAGTGCCGCTCTGCCACTTATGTTAGTCAGATCCAGCCGTTGCCCCTCCTCAGTCCAAATATGGTCACTTCCTTCACTGGTTGCAAAAAATCAAATATGGTGATGCCCAAAATGCCAAACTCAAGGCTTCAAAACCGTAGTCCACAAACCAATAGGTGATGTCACCATGACGACATCTAGTTCTTATATACAGTGATTTACCGTGTGCGTTATGGTGATACAGGGATTGGCCGCTTATTATTGCACAACAATGTAAGAGAACATCTATAGTGGTTGATTAAAACCTGTCGGTGTAGAAGCCATGCATGCTGTGGTATGGCCCTTTTTATGAGAGTTGCCTTGGAACAGCGGTAAACATGATGTATATGAGACCCGAATTTAACACTTGGGTTAAACATCTGGAAAAGCGTTTTTCAACAGGAAAGAGACTGTGGGTTACAATAATATTTTCCAACATGGAAAACACACACACACACACACGATATTCCGTCCTCTGCTCTCTCCGGAATGTCGTCCCCTTCTAGGAACACAACAGTAACGACCTTCACAATCCTGCTTCCTGTCGCCTGCAGTCTACGCTCTTACAGCACTCAGCACCGCACGACACATTGACTGTCTGCTCGCAGCACTGCTAAGCTCAGCACTTCACACAGCACATGCACTCATTTTCACTTCGGGGCTCATTCAGTCACAGTATTAGGGATGAGTGTTGACATCACTTTCTCACATGATAGCCGCCCCAACCTTCTATTTAGAAAAAGTTGTATAACATGATACTTCCTTTACATTCTCCCCTTGTTAAAGTTAGCCTTGCCTCTAAAAAGGGAAATGAGTGCTTTGTTTTGTACTTTTTACCTGCTAAAAAGAAAGTTACGGTGCTCTTAATTCTTCAGCTTGAACTGCGGACGCTGAGACAATGAGAGCTTTGTTTGTGTTGACCACATGTCTGCAGAGCTGACGTGTTTGTTGTCGAGAAGGAACTCTTTGATGAACAAGTCAAGGATGTTTGGAGGTCAGTCGACCTTTCCTTCTGTTTATTGGAGCAGTTTCATGAGGAGGGAGATCAAATCAAGTTCCTGTCAGCGCAGATCACATCATGGAAAATTGGCAGACAACCTAATTTTATTATATATATATATATACATACACAGTATATACTGTATAAACTGTATTTATATAAAAGCTGCCACGTGTGTGTACATGTATGAGCTGTATGGCAGGATGTGCCCACGATTCAATCAATTTCCATTCAATGCAAAATTAATTGATCTTTTTGGCCCAGAAACGCAGGCTTCCACAAAGCACGCGTGATGGGAATTAACAGGGAATAGGAGCAAATATGGCTATGGTAATGCTAGTAGTCGGTAAGGGGCCCAGTGGAACCATTTCATGGTCCATCATTTTAACCATCAACACTCAAAACTAATGGCAGCATGTATGGAAACATGGTGTCGACCCAGCGCTGCAACAAGTTTCCTGCTACCAGTGTCTAGGGGTGTAACGGTACACAAAAATCTCGGTTCGGTACGTACCTCAGAGTTTTTCCTGCGTTCAAAATTGCGAGGCGGCCGCCTCCAGCTAATTTCGTGCCGCCCCCAGCTTTTTTCTTAATTTTGTGCCGCCATATCGCTCTGCCCCCAGCTATGGATGTCATTTTAACTGCAGTTGCTGCATTGCGCCACTATGGGGGCGCTGTATCAACAGCGCGTCGAACGAGTGACAGACGAGCCCGAGACGGCCCCATCATGGGTTTGGCAAAGTAGCGGGTTTGGACCGCATAATTTTCGAGGGAGACTTACAGACTCTAGCATCAGGTATCCCGAGGTATAGGAGGAGGGACCGCAGCGAGACCCGCCGCCACCCGCCGACGCTGCCCTCGTTTCCCCCACGAGAGCGGTCCCGTCGGGGTTACGCACACGTAACGCGGTCAGCCGGAGACTGAAAGTCCACCGACTGCCGCGCCCGCACATGCGGTCCCGACGGGGGCCCATCCCCGGCCCGAAGGTCGGGGAAGGAGGGGGGAGCGCGCCGAACGAAGTGACAGACGAGCCCGAGACGGCCCCATTATAGGTTTAACAAAGTAGCGGGTTTGGACCGCATGATCATCCGATTTTTGGGGAGATTACAGGTCACGTTAGCCCATCCTAAAGGATGTTGCCCGCGGACCCCCACGAGGAGGTGTGACCCAACCGATTGTTCTTTACTAGACTCTGTATCCACGTGTTCCCCTGTGACTCCGGTTTCCATTTATAAGAGAGTCATAGTTACTCCCGCCGTTTACCCGCGCTTCATTGAATTTCTTCACTTTGACATTCAGAGCACTGGGCAGAAATCACATCGCGTCAACACCCCCCATGGGCCTTCGCGATGCTTTGTTTTAATTAAACAGTCGGATTCCCCTGGTCCGCACCAGTTCTAAGTCAGCTGCTAGGCGCCAGCCGAGGCGACCCGCCGGGACCACCGCGTGAACGGGGCCCGACGGGCACCGTAGCTGGGGGAGATCCGCGAGAAGGGCCCGGCGCGCGTCCAGAGTCGCCGCCGCCGACCGCCGTACCATCACAAGCAGGAGTGAATGGCAAAATCGTGTGCTTTCTTGCTGTTTTCCCCCTCGGGTATCACGTGAATTGGGCGTTCCCGGGGGCGTTCCAGGTTGCCGACTGGATCTATGGTCAGGATGGTACCACCTCTGCCTCAATTTGAGCCAGGAAAAACCCTGATAAATGTGCTAGCTGTTTATTACTTTTGTGCTTTTAACAGTAGGAACATGCACTGGAGCTAGAATGCTGCTCAAAAATATAAATACAAGTATTTAAAATATTTATTTAAAAAATAAAAATAACAGACTGTTTCTTTAAAAAATATATTTTCTCCATCTGATGTGCAAAATTGAACAGTTGCAACACTAAACAGTTTCAAGTTGTTGCTCAGATTAAATAACATGAATAAGGCTCAGACTAAAAATAAATAAAAATAACAGACTGTTTCTTTAAAAACAAATATTTTCTCCATCTGATGGTGCAAAATTGAACACATGCGGTCCTCTACTTAATATGTCCGTATGGAAACTCGTTCGGTACGCCTCCGTCCGAACCGAGCACCCCGTACCGAAACGGTTCAATACAAATACATGTACCGTTACACCCCTACCAGTGTCGCATTATAGCATAGTACGCTAGCTAACTAGCTAGCCAGTAAGGCAGGCTGCTAGCTTGAATGAACTTACTATGTGACGACAGCAGTGTGCTTTCCTGCGGTGTGATAAGAATGCGTGGCCCAAGCATTACGTGGTTACATTTGACTCATTTCGTCTCTATGCTTCACCTCAATGAGTCTACTTTCTACAGAAGTGTCCGGCTGCCGTAATAATGGCCGCTCCTCTGACCGTCCTGCTTTGCTGATTGGTCCCTTCTACACCTCCTTTATTTTTATGGTCAAATCCCTGCAGACATCACAGGTCAAATCTCCACTTCAGATTCCCCAGCTGAAGTGTTGGACAGCAGATACACACTGAACCGGGTAATGGCCCCGTCCCAACACATGCTTCATTCCACCCCAAACGTTCCCAAAGCTGCCTCTCCATCGGAGTCCATTCACAGACCCTGTTCCTCTGCTGAGCAACAAAGCTCCTCACTGTTCTGCAGACTCCTCACTCGTCACCTCTTTCACACTGATGCCAGAGTCAAATAGTAATCCAACACAATTCCAAAACAAAAATCTCTGCGGTGTCGGGCCGGGCTTTTTTGGTTCCATCAACAGGCCTCAGTGGGTAGCAGCACTCTGGGAGAGTTTCAGAGCACTAAAAGAATAATGAACTGAGTGGTGGGAGGTTTCTCCAAACAATGGTGAGATGTCTCAGACAGCGGATATCTGATCGGTCCTCTATCCATGACCTATCCGGTCCGGGGGGGGTGGCTGTCCACCTGAAATAAGTATCTGAGAATCCATCAGTAGCAGCCTGCCTGAAAGATGCTGAGTGTTGCAATGTAAACTAATACATATATCAGACAGAGTGGACCAACAGACAGCAACAATAAGTCTAACAAGCTATGCTAACAGCTGAGCATGGATAATGTCATGATTATCCAGACAAAATAAATGCAATTCAAAATATTATCCTGATATTAAAGCGAGTTTGGCTATTGGGCAAGTAAAACATCCTAGACCCTCTTCCAAAGGCCTTCCTATATGTGTTAACACTACCTCTCCAGTTGAGCTGGGATTCTTCCAAATTGGTGGAAAGCCATGCTTTTATGTTTTGGCAATCTTTACTTATATTTGATGGTTTGAGGGTTTTCCATGGATTTGACTTCCTTTGTTTTCTGTCTACTGTTTTACCGCGGCTATAGAGTCTGATATGTTCCGATAAGAGGCTTCTGTGGAAACACTTTTAAACGTTCAATAATGAGTACTGAGGCTGTCATTGATGCCCATGTTAATATTAAAATTACCTACAATAATTTTCCTCTGTTAAGGACTAACCTTGATAAAATATCTGAGAACTCTGAATGAAATGAGAGCTGGAGGGCACTACACTGTAACAAATAGACCCGGCTGTAGTGATTTCCACATTTGGTGTGAAAGACTATACACCTGTTTCCAATGAGCTATCATTTTAATTCGTTTAGAGTTGTTTAATAGGTTTTAAAATTGAAGACGGCTGCAACTTCACCTCATTGGCCGGTGTCTCGAGGAACGTGAGTATTAACATGATGTCATTCAGGCTGGCATATTCCGATAAGTCCAATCTGATATCCACACAGTCCACATTGAGTTCTCCTAGTTAATCCGGTAGTGTAACTCCTCTCCTGTTTACTTTTGATTAGACATGAATTGATGTGTCCGTCGGGCAGACAGTGAGTGGCATGAGTGAAGTGGAGTTTGGGTTGTCTGCTCTAATGGAAGCACAGAGAAGGATGCTAGACTGCAGCTCTGCCTCCTTGTCTCAACTCTGGGCTGTCCTGGTTCAGGTCCACTGATCAACAGGGTCAGACTTCTAGATATGAGATCAGCTCCATCCACGAACGACGGCTGTCTCACTGCAGTGTGAATTCTCCTCCGAGGGAAACGTCTTTTGTCGTGGATTACGTTTGCTCTTGGTGCATCACAAAGGAGTTTTGATTGTTGTTCAGTCTGTGGAATTGTGCGTCAGGAGGAGGTCTGGGTGGTGGATGGGTCTGAAAACACAGGACTTTAAACCAGGAGACTGATTTTAGTGTCCTGTTAGAACCAAGGACTTTCGTTGCATTTTCCTTTTCTTTAAAGTTGGAAGTTATTTTAAGCTAAACCATGATGATTTTTAACTAAACCTAACCTAAATATACTGCTCAAAACACCATCACACTCGAACACCAAGTCAGTTAAACCTCAGGGAGATCAATCTGTCCATTTAGGAAGCACAAGTGAAGTGACTGCTAGAGTCCTCCATCATGACCTCCAGCAGGCTACTGGTGTTCATGTTTCTGAACAAACTGTCACAAACAGACTCCATGAGGGTGGCATGAGGGCCCGACGTCCTCTAGTGGGACCTGGTCTCGGAGCCCAGCTCTATGGAGCTCCATAGGCATTTCCCAGATAACACTGGAAACGGCACCATTGGCAACATCCACTGAATGTTTTACTTTTGATTTTTGAATCCAGCCCTCAATGGGTTGATGATTTTGGTTTCCATTGACTGTTGTATGTACATCAGTAAAGATCTGATGTTTTGTTAATGCTCACATATACTGTCAAATACAAAAACAGTTTGTCACATAAATCCTTCATAGAATGTATTAATTAGTATAACATTACAGCCCAGACATTAAGCCATTACCTTTTAAGCTAATATTTGCATCCCGTTACAACAATGATGCATTCAATGACTTTCATTTCAGGAAAATTAAGATATTATGACACAAAACGCATAAAGCAAAATAAGACACATAACCATCGTCCCATTCTAGCTTGGTGCTTAATCATCTCTGAGGTAACCATAAAGTGTAATATCTCACAAACAAACAAACTTTTACATGCAAGTTACTAACTCGGACATGTACATCTACTTCCTCAAACAGTTGTCTCAGGGATCCAGTAAAATCAGTCATTTACAATATGTAGTTAAGACAGAAACAGGCAGTTCCAGCATCTCTGACAGGAGCCTTATTTGTTTTTTGATTAGGTGTGTTGCGTCAGTTCTGATAATTTATAATTCTTCCTTAGTATGCAGTCGGCATAACGTACCAGTGTTTCCTGGAAAGCCTCTATCCATCTTTCATATGTTGTTGTTTCCACAGAACTCATTGTCGGCCTTGAAAAGTGACTTTTGAGATGGTCTTCAGCCTGTAGGGTACAGTTTGTGAAATCTAATCTCTCTGCATTATGAGTTTCTTCTTTTTTGTAATGATGCCCAGGCGAGTCATGGTACAGTTTGTACTGCCATGCTTAGCTCTTGATGCTTTGTCACTGTTGTGCAAAGCCAGTCTTTGTGTTGCTTCAGCCATGTAGATAATGTTCACTAACTCATCCTGTGTCGCCTGCACTGTTTTCTGTGATGTGAATTCAGCAGCGAGTGCTCTCGGTTGTCGAGTTACAGTCCGACTGACTGCTCGATACCTGCTGGGCCATATAGAGCCGTTGTTGCATAACAAGAATGCCATAACTGTGGAAGAATGCTAGCACTGATTTCAGAAGCTGATGCCTTCAACCTGTTCCTAACATGAACAAAGAACGTGTCCTGAAAATGCTCTTTTGTATATTGTGCCGTATCCAGACTGCTGTGGCAGGGAGAGACTGGTGTCTCTCTTCACAAAATGCTGTAAATGAAATGCACCTTTCGACCAATGCGATTTCAGAAGCTTTTCCACATGAAAAACACAAAAATACAATTATTAACAATGCTATAATTTATTTTTACAGTTAAATGATGACCGTCTAAAGTTGTATTTCGCCTATATTGAGTATTGTTTTATTGATTACTAAATATTTTGTACCGTTTTTAACATTAAACATTAAATAGGAATTTGGAACACTTTCGTAATGGTTAATAATTGGTTTGTAAACTTATTTCTGTCAATTTCTTTCTGTTCCATCTACCAATATCATGTTTGTAGATGTCATGGGGCTATCATTAACAAATTAATACATTACTTACTTACTTTAAATCAGGCTCTATTTTTGCCTTCTCTACCATAACAGCAAGCTAGCCGGCTTCATAAATAGGATTTTTACTATTCTGCTGATAATGAAAATTCACCACAATCAACTTTTGTGTTTTTTGTCCCAATCTGCGATATCATCTGCAAGAGAACAACAGAGAATGTACCAGAACTGTTGCTGGTTATACTTGCAATTTGTGAAACTCTGTTAGCCTTCACTAGAGATGACGTGTAGAAACAGAGGCAGGCTGGCGTTTGACCCCCTTCTACTAATGAACTAAACAGATGCTCCCTGGGTGACAGAGTCCCTAATGCAGCACAAGGCCAGCAGACCTTGATTTCAGTGTTGCATAATGACATCAGCAGCATGACCTGACATCACTCTTGGCTAAGGACCCATTACCCAGCTGTTTTGATCATTTGTGCCAGAAGCAGATTTAATTATCTTTTCAATTGGCGAGTCAACCTCATGCTACATAAGCTAAACATTGGATCTCCGTTTGCTTTTCAAGCTGTTCAAAGCCATTTTAATGAGCTTCATTCGCCATTTCAGCCAAGCAAGTAACCTGTAACCAAGCCCATAACCCGTGACCAAGCCTGTAACCCATAACCAAGCCCGTAACCCATAACCAAGCCCGTAACCCGTGACCAAGCCCGTAACCAAACCCGTGACCAAGCCCGTAACCCGTGACCAAGCCCGTAACCAAGCCTGTAACCCGTGACCAAGCCCGTAACCCGTGACCAAGCCCGTAACCCGTGACCAAGCCAGTAACCCATGACCGAGCCCATAACCCGTAACCAAGCCTGTAACCCGTGACCCAGCCCGTAACCCATAACCAAGCCTGTAACTTGTAACCAAGCCCGTAACCCGTAACCAAGAGCTTATAACCAAGCCTGTTCTTGGTCTTTGATCTTTGTCTTTGGCAGTTCCTGATTGAAATCACTATTTTCCCCCAAATCTGATTTAGTGTTTGTACATCAGCTACTACATTCACTGACGTCATTCACTTTTCCCAATGAAATGATTCTCAGATCAGTTGAGAACATTCAAGTTTTCATTAGCTGGGTGATTGGGGTGAATTAGTTAGCTCAGCAAGTAAGAACTCAATGTGTAAGTTAATCTGACCAAGCATGCAATACCAACCTTCAGATCCATGTTTCCATATATTTGACTACATACAGAATTCAGTCAGTGCCGTACCCATACAGCAAATACTTCCAGTTATAGGACAGAATGTGACATATGACGTCGAGACTGTGTCATTTCCCGTTACAAAAGGAACTTTTCTTTTAATGTCCTGCTTTGTCTCATCTTTTGGACTGATTCTTAGAATTTTATTTTCAGCCTTACTGAGTATTCCATAACTGGCATTTAGTTTTACTCCAACACATTGAATCTGTTTGCTCTGGTAGCTAGTCATGGGTGGACCTTCAGGATGGGTGACAGTTTACATCCTCCTATTGTCTTATGGTGGTGATTATTTGCCTCTTCCTGAATGCTCCTGCCAAAAAGAATGTATAAAAAAAAAAAACGAAACATCTTACCAAGCATGTGATTTCAGCTTCCTGGTACTAATCGGATACTATTTGTATTAAATTTAATATTCAGTGGAACCTGCAACACCAGAAGTTATACCATGAATTACACATGGGATGTTTGTCAATTTATGATGGTGATTTATGATTTTGCAAGTATATCAATTCCCTGAGTAAGCTACATCTCTCTTGCGCATCGCTCTCTATAAACAAACGTGTTTTGACTACGAAGAAGATTGATGAATGAAACCCTTTAAGAGGAAATAAACACTTAAGTATTTAGATCCATCTGGAACAGAAGTCAACCTGACGTGTAGAGGGGTTTCTGTATTTTTCAGCCTGACTAGCTGCCACAGCCAGATTGCAGGCAGTGTTGCTGAGTCATTGAGGGGGACGCAGGCATGATGTTCATGTCAACAGATGGCCCAGGTGGAGTGATGCTGAGTGATGCTCAAAATTGTAAAAATAGAGGATGTAATGCCTCTTTTTGTTCTCATTCTGGGCATGCTGCACCTTCTCCCTGAAGGTAACCGCTTGTATTGAGACCATAGAGGGTTCAGCTATGATCTTGTAGGCTAGATCTATGGAATACTGGTCCACCAGGCAAGTGATACTGCTCATTGGTGTCCCAGTTCGTTTGCAGCCCGATTTAGTGACCCTGTCCATTTTATTTTTATTTTGAAGGGACAATGCTCCCTCACAGCATTGAATACAAAAGGTCAGGATGCTCTACAGGTCTTGTAAAATAGAGTTAGCATGGTTCTGTCCACATTAAAACTCCTTAAAAAGTAGAGCCGTTGTTGAGCTTTTGCGACCCTGGCACTGGTGCTGGCCACATTTATTTGGTATCAATGATAGTGCCCAGATACTTGTTCTCCCGTACATTTTCAATGGGTATATTGTTCATGATTACGGGGGCCAATGAGGATTTTTTTTTCAGAAAATCAATCAATATTTCTTTAGTTTTAGTATATTTATATTATGCGATGAATGATGAGGGAATTTAATCCATCAAATAAAGGCTTGCTCAGGTTGCTTTATAATATACATCAATGAAAAGTGGTAATTTGTACAATTAGTCAGTGTTTGCCACTCTGGGGATATGCACATTACTGTCGTCATCAGTGGCCCTGAGGGAATGTAAGCCACCGTTGATCAATGAACACAGTTCACTAAGCAGGCCAGTACTATGTCACCTCACAAGGTCATCCATATCAAAAGAAAACACTCGGAATATGAAAACATAGTAAAAAGATGCATTTTCGGGAATTAGAGGAATGTAATTTGGACAGGATTTCCAGACCATATCTAGATTAAGAGCAAGTGGAAGCAGTAGCCTTTTATAATAGTAAAGACCAGGAGAACATTGATGTTGACCCCTGCCACTATGGGCCAACATTTTTACTATGAGCTTTCATTGATCCTAATGCAGCAAAAATTGCCAATCGGACAGGCAGCTGAGGTTTTTAGTAAATGCATGCTCCTGTAAGGGCCTGTGTACCTCCATGGCCGGGTATCCAACTAAAATACTTATAGAAACTGTCAAGTACTGAGAGTTGAGATCAGATCTCTGGTCTGATTTATAATATTTTTCATAGCCATGTGTTGCTTGTTAAAACGCATAGTGCTATGAATAGGGCTGGTATTGGTAACAACTGAAATAAACCGTAAATAATAAACAAACAAACAAACAAATAATAAACAGTACCAATGATCCTTTTGTGCCCAGATCTAGAAAATCCCTGCAAACATCTGATTTAATGCAATTTGTGATTAACCCACTTCTGCAGGCAGCTACAACCCATACAGCCTGGATAGTCTGCCTGCACACAGTGAGCGTAGGGGCTAGAAGCCAGCTAATGGTGGCTAATTGCCAGCTAATGGTGGCTAGCTGCCAGCTAACAGTGGGTAGCTGCAAGCTAACGGTGGCCAGACTGTTTTATTGTTTGTTTTTAAGAGTTTTGTTTATCTTGTTCACTTTCATGATGATGCATCCCAATCATTATGGATTTGAAATTCATTTAAACGTTTTTAACGAGGAACAACAATCACCAACATGTTTGTTAAACCTTATGAATACACATAATGTGTTTTTTGGTGCATTGAATTTTGTTTGTTTACAAGAAAAATCGACAGCGTCCCTATAAAATGAGTAGTCGGTTTTTGAAGGGTGAACCACATGTGGTTTCAGTGAACCAACAGCCTTTCCTTAACATCACCCCTAAACCCCAATTGCACATAAGTTGTTGCATTATGTCTTCAACTGATTGCCTTGGCATTTGCTGAACACAATTGTGGTCCTCCAGAAGAAAAATAACAGGATTACACATTTTTAGCTTTTTAAGCACCAAGTCTCTAAGGACAGCAACATTGTCAGTCAAATGATTGTAATGACAGATTTTTGTTCAGAATAGGTGCATTGGATTGGTTTACAGACGTCTCATCTTTGTCTGATTCATGTGGTAAGCCCCGGCAGTACAGCCCACAGTTCAATACATACCTCGGTTCTTGGGTTACAGTTTCGGTTCTGTTTCGGTACCCATTTTGTGTGTAAGGAGAAAAAAAATTAGATTTATTTATTTTGCAAATTTTTTTATTTTCTTTATTATTATTATTTTTTAGAAATAATTAAACAAATACAAGCATGGATACAGAAATTACATGGAATTGTATTGCTAAACCGAAAATACCTCAATTCACAAGTGCGTATTGAACGGTGCATGGTGTGCCGTACGGTTCAATATTATATTGAGAACTGTGACATCCCTAGTTTGTTTGTATTGTGACACTCTGCTCACATTAAATGGATTTTTCATGGATTTTCTCCATCACGCTGCTCCCTACTCTTGTTTGTGTGTCACAATGCATGATAACACTCGGTTAGTGACCATCGGTTCTACACTGCTTTTTGGAGATAAATTCTGGGATAGTGAGTTCACTATTACCCCTTTTCTACCGAGGCATTTTGAGGGTCGGTTCGGAGCCGGTGCCCAATCGCGAACCAGTTCTTCCTGTTTCCACAGACAAAGAGCCGGCTCTCGGCCTGGAAAACTGGTTCCCGAGCGGCCCCAACTCCTTGCTGGGCTGGAACCGGCCCCGGCTTATGTTAGGGGCTGGGGGCGGGGTTAACGCTCGAGGCAACGGGGGGAAATACGCCGCTGCGGAGTGCAGAGTTTTACTAACGTTACTGTTCCCGGTAAGTTTCATTTTTAAATTGTTTCACCTCGTTGCAAACCAACGACACATTTCTGTTTAGCATACCAAGCTTGTGATGACGTTCGTAACAGCAGCAACTAGTGGCTTTGCTTCCTCGGGTAATGTAAGCTGACCGGCTAGCTAGCCAGCTAGCGTGATATTGCTAACAACAACGTTAGCATGCCACTTTCTGACTGCCGTTGGCTCACTAAACGTTACCAACTACCATCGTAACATAACATCTGCCTTCACAGCGCCGTGGACACGTTTGTGATTAAACCGCTGTTCTCTGGTTTGTGTTTGTAGAGCTGTCGGACATCGGCGATATTGAACGGAGGTCCAACCTGCAGATGACTAAACATCAAACACTCCGATCTATTGATCACACACTGTTCTACACTTTAAAAAATGTTGTGATTTTAGTATTTTGTGTATTTTATTGTAATTGTATTATTTGCCAAAATAAACACTTTTTCTGAAGAGACATGTCTGCTATGCTTGAAATTAGCGCTGCGGGGAAACCTCAGACGTATACAGTGACGTAATGACGTGGCTCTCTGGGCTCTCTAGCCGGTGGAAACGCAAACAGGTTCTCAGACGGTTCGCAAGTTGAACCAACTGCGAACCAGCACGGGCACCAGCCCGGTTCCTGAACTAGGTTTGTGTTGGTGGAAAAGGGGTATATGTGATGTTTAATAATTCCCACTATACATTCAGACACTACAACATAGTGAACTCACTATATAGTGAGTAATGAGGGATTTCAGTCACAGCTAGGCTGTAAGGTGAACCCTGTTATTGTTGAATTCCGCTCTGCCGTCGTGCATCTACACAATCTTTAATTCACAAAAAAGAACGAGTCATGCTGAGAT
Organism: Eutrigla gurnardus; assembly: GCF_963514095.1. Lineage (NCBI taxonomy): Eukaryota > Metazoa > Chordata > Actinopteri > Perciformes > Triglidae > Eutrigla > Eutrigla gurnardus. Next base: position 784,626 of record NC_139930.1, on the reverse strand, counting down.
ACCAAAAAAAGGTTTGTCGCTAAAATTCCAGTCGATTCTCCTAGCGACTATGTTTTATGCAGAACTATTTTCTTCAGAGCGTAAGATTTTGGTCGGGAGCAGTGGCACGGTTCGACACGTGATCGTGCTACACCAATAAGGTAGCTCCTTTATGTCAACAGAATTGCAAGATGGCAGCCACTATGGTTTCATCGAGCAGTAGGGACAACGAGGAAAATACACCAGAAAGTCTTAAAACATCAAAGTTATCAAGATACAATCACTGTTATATGCATATTACTTCTGTGAAGCACGAGGAGGTCGATGATTTCACCATGATGGAATACCTACAGAAGAAGCCTACAACGGTGGCTCGGGTTGAAGGGAGAGTCTCGGGACGTGGTTGAAACTACAAACACTGTCTTGATCTGGAGTTTGAAAATATTCCAGAGGACGCTGGCTTCCATCACACATGCTACCGTCGGTTTACTGACAAAAACAGCATGTCAAAGGTGGAAAGACATCCCGCTCGTGAGAGCAAGCAAGACGTTACGGAAGTAAGCAGTCAACATTTGCACTTCTTTGCCAGTATGTCACCTATATGATCAGCCAGCTGCCGAAAATGTAAATGAGGCTAGGTACGTGGCTTCCTGTATGGCATCATTGGCCAAGCCAGAATTATGCATTCCCCCTACTACTGATGCCCTCCATCAGCACTGCAAAAGAGCAAATTACCAGGCTGCAATAATGAGGTCCTGTCTCAAAAAATATATCCATCACCTGCTGGATATGGTTGGCAAATAGAGGATGGGAACATACATGTCACCTGGATGACAAGCAATCCGGCCCCTGACAGTGTTTTGCATGTGATACACTGCAGCTTCAGAGAGAGATCCTGTGAGGCAGGCAGATGTTCCTGTTTCTGTGCAGGAGTGTGTTACACAGACTTATGCTGTTGCTCCAATTGTGCCAATAAAAAAGAAACGGAGGAAAAGGAAGATGACAACTGCCCTGACACTGACAGTGAGGACTACAAGTGTTTAGAAGTGTCCTTATTCTGTTTTGTACAGTTTTATATTTCATACTTGTATACTTTTTTATTTTTAATAAAGATCGTTTTTATGGTTGATCAGTGTTGTTTTCATTTGTGGATGAATGAACGAATTGGTCTGTGGTATACATACAATTACTGCCTTTTATTTTATATAAATTACTGAACATAAAAAAGTTCACCTTCTTCTTGGACATGGCTATGTGTACAGTCAGTCATGTTTATTTTAAGAGTGCATTTAATGTGTACAGAGTACAACCCAAGGAACAACAACAACAAACAGACGGACAAAAAGTTGATGCGACCATGGTGGTTTAGGCCAGGAAAGTTGTTGTAGTTGTAGATTGAGTTGGTGGCTGGTAAACGCTGTTAGCCAATGTTGATCCGATGGAAAACCCTCATCTCCCCCCGGCGTAAAGGGAGTTAGCATAGCAGCTAACGGCAGCCTGGTGGACATCTGACGAGGGTAGCAACAGGTTTTTCGCATCTCAGGTGGTCTCTCTCCATTCAGTGGCTCTCACGTCAGCTCAGGGCTCAGGGAGGTGGTTTAAGATGAATTCCGCTCAATGGCATATTGAGAAACGCGAAATAAGACGACTGCATCAGCCAACTTACAACGGCATAGTGCTTGGTAAACCTGCATTTGTGCCACAGATAGTAAAACCCCTTACAAATACCGCTTAATGAGGACTTAAAGACATATGACAAAACATGACATAAACAAACATACAGCACTGTTTAGAATCCATTTGGCCCGGTATGGGTTACATTGAATCTAACCATGGTGGCCACCATTTTGCAATTCTATTGACAGAAAGCAGCTACCTTATTGGTGTAGCACGATCACGTGTCGAACTGTGCCTAGGCTCGCAACCAAAATCTTATTACGCTCTGAAGAAAATAGTTCTGCATAAAACATAGTCGCTAGGAGAATCGACTGGAATTTCAGCGACAAACCTTTTTTTTGGTATCTTAGCATGACTCGTTCTTTTTTATGAACTAAAGATTGTGTAGATGCACGACGGCAGAGCGGAAATCCTTTTCTGAAAGGCTTTGTGGTTCACCTTGCGGCCTAAGCCGCAGTCAAGTCAGGTCCCAACATGTTATAGCTTTACCAGAATTGCCTTTAAAGAGCATTCTTTTGAGCACTACACGGTCAGACTTTATTCTGTTACAAGGTCAGATTTTAACTTTGAAAATACTCAAATGTCTGGCATTAATTTTTCAGTCATCAGGGATTGTGAAACCAAACACGAAACCAGCCCTAGTCCGACTTTCAGAATGAAGAGTAAACGTAGAAAAGTTTCCATGAGTAGTAAAGGGCCTGTTCGGCAAGCTATGGATGACACAAACATGATTGTGTTTTTTCTGTTTTTTTAGGAGCCCTTTGAGGATGGCTTTGCCAACGGGGATGAGGTCAGCCCGATGGAGGAGGCCGCGGCTAAAGAAGCAGCCGAGTCCAAAGGAGTGGTCAAGTTTGGCTGGATTAAGGGGGTGCTGGTGAGTCACTTTAAGAAGATTCCTGATTGCTTTCAAACTCTGCTTTCATTTCAAGTCATTTAATCTTTTTAGGTGTTTTTACACAGAGATTATGCCATAATCACAGAAAGAAGACACCTCAATATACCACAATTGCACCGTTTCTACAGTTCTTTGGCCACAGCGGTGTCCTTTCTCACGCCTCTGTTACTGTTACGGTTCTGAGACGACCCTCAAGGACCAAACCAAAGTCCAGTATAAATGGTGTGATTGAGGCATGTCTATCTTCTTTCTGTGATTATGGCAGGATCTCTAGCAGAGGATGACGCGTATCCTGGTATGATCATCCTACTTTTATTTTGACAGGAGAAGTCCTATTTCCTCTTAACACAAACTTCACACTAATCCTCATAAGGCTTGTGCTGGTTTAAACGTATTAAAACCGGTTTGGTATTCAGCCAAACACCGGGCTGGACCGGTGTACCGACTTTAAGCATTAGTTGTCGCACTTGCCACCGTAGCCTCTCCCGAGTGAAACATTTTGCCTTTTTTACACAGAAGATTGTGCCATAATCACAATGAGGAGAATCAAAAATATGCCGCGATCGCACTGTTTATAAAGAACTTTGCTTTCCTGTGTAACAATGCAACGGTGTCTCTTTTTAAAAATCATCAAGCAGCAATTAGAAAGACGAAGCACCCAAAAGTTGCATAAGTGACGTCTCTCTGTGAAGCTACTTTGTGTTCGATACCAGGAAGTCTTGCATGTTCTTTGTCTTCCTGGCTGATAAAGACTAACTGGATAAAACTTACCAAGGAAGATTTAGAGTCAAACAGACCATAAAGCTGAGGATGCTTTAGGTCGGGGCTACCTTGTGATTGATGGGTTGCTACTGCAGCGTTGCTACCAACCAATGACATTGCAAACCTAATGAACTCAACTGATGCTCTCACAGTAACGGTTCCTCCTATCTGCAGGTCCGCTGCATGTTGAACATTTGGGGTGTGATGCTCTTCATCCGAATGTCATGGATTGTGGGTCAGGCTGGAATTGGTAAGCAGAGATCACCTATAGCAAATATATCATCCATTTACAATCATTTCCATCCCTCAGTGTGAGTTTGTGTTTTGGACGTAGGAAGTGTGTGGTTGCAACAATCTTAGATTGTCTCTGACATATTTCCATATATATATATTTTTTTTTAATCTTGTGTTCACTGTGGAGAAAAACAAAATATTTCTCCAAGAATTGGAAAATGGGAAACTGATATACAAATGGTAATTTCAGGGATGAAGTATTCCTTTAAAGGCATAATTTTCTTTCCCTTTGTTACTCATTTTGATAATTGATGTTAAATAGTTAAAAAGGAGCCTGTTTGATACACCTCTAATGTTTTGTCATAGATGTGACGGAGGCTGTACATAAGTGATAAATAGAAGTATCACTGCAGAACAGTTGGCGAGTCAGTGTGGCACATGGCCCATATTTATTGACATTGGTGCTCGTTGGGTGGCCGTTTCAGACCTTGTGTTCAACACTCTGTTAGTTATTTTCTCACTTTACACACAACACAACTCCCCACTGCTGCCGCGACCCCCCAGCACGTGTTAATAACGCTCCACTTTTAGGTGAAATATCACCTCAAAGTGACACATGTGGCCGACTTCGCTGCAGAAGCTGGTGTTCGCGGCGGTGCCAGTACTTCTCACACACTTCTCATGGTTATTGGAAGGCAGGCTCGAAATCTGCTAACAGTGTTGCACATTCCTTTCATTCAACAGATTTGTTCTGTTATTTTTTCTTTTTCTTAAGCTCTGGCCTGTTTGATCGTTGCCATGGCTACCGTGGTGACAACCATCACCGGTCTCTCCACCTCAGCCATCGCCACCAATGGATTTGTACGAGGAGGTATGTTTCACTTTGTTGTGTAGAATGAGAACACCGGTTAACAGTGCTTAAACTTTAATTTCTTCCTGTGAAAGGAGCTGATCCACCTGCTGACACTTATATCTGTGCAGCTGAACGAAGGGTTAAACACACATCTGTCCCTGTTGTTTCGAGCGTGAGGAGAAACTCAATGAGTTTCCAGATTGGGAAATTAGGCGGGATCGGACTGGGTGGTCCGGCACGCATATTAACACATTGGCTGCTCACTGAATCAGGCGAAATAGACTCACACCATGCTGTTTCCTTCAACTGGATTTCCTCTGCTCCGAGGCAGACGGAACGTAGCCGTACCTTCTAGTCTGTCTGGGTGGAGCGAGGATGTTCTCTGCCTCATGGGACAGGACTTTAGTGTTTAAAAAGATGATTGGTTAATGAGTCTTTCTCCAGTAAGTCATAATATGCTACTTAAACGTTCCTTAACAATTCCCTTTTGATCCTGAGGAGCACAACCAACAACTCTAAGATATATCACTGTTACCATTGGTTTAGGACTACCGTCTTGACCCCTCAGGGTTTGGCACTTCCATCGCCATCTTGTTGAAGCCCAGCTAGGTCAGCGAGCGTTGGTGTGTCTTCACGCCACCACAGTGACTTGGCATGCCACGGCACTGTGTGTGTTGTTTGTGTTAGACTTCTGTGAAATGTTCAGAGTCATATTAATGCAGAGTTATAACTTATTATTGTATGACATGTATACAAGTCCTTGAACACATTTTTATATTATTGTCTTATCATACGATATGTATACATGAACTTGATCATTTTTATGTTGCCGACTTATCCTACGATATATGGACACATATGATTGTTTGCTATCACCTTCCAGTATATGTGGTCACGACCTTGAACATTTTCACATTATGTCAGTCATTTTTACATTATTAAATTATCAAACGATAAATGGACACGATCTCTGTAATTTCTTCTAACCTCGATACTCGATAATACCCATTGTGTTTACATTCGTGTTTGTTAATGTAATAATGTCACCAACATTTTAGCCAACATGATGCCAGAATAAACAGCAGGGTTTTCCTGCCCATTGACCAAAAATTATCTTAAGAATAAAAAGGTAATTGTTCCTTTTAATGGATGTAGTTGCATTATTATGCTATTATATTATATCGTGTCATTGGATAAAAACCGTCAATTATTTCAGGGATGAAAATATCCTCCAACAATACTAAGATGTGACAGGTCTGGTTTGGGGGTGGTTGCTGACAATTATCATACTACTGTAGGTATCAACAATACAGTATACATATAAACAATAATGCAATTAACATATAGCCAGTAAACAAAGTAAATCTCTACTATCGTTTGAATTAAATATGTTAACTATGACTAACGTGTTGTCCATTTCATTCCAGGTGGAGCCTATTACTTGATTTCAAGGAGTCTTGGCCCAGAGTTCGGAGGCTCCATTGGTCTGATCTTTGCCTTTGCCAACGCGGTGGCTGTAGCCATGTATGTCGTGGGCTTCGCAGAGACTGTAGTGGAACTTCTTGCTGTAAGTGTCTTTTTGCTTCTCGGTGCTTTCAGACAGTTCGTCATCACTACTGCACCTCTTGTCATTTTGGTGCAGTTCCAATGCCACCACTCTCCCGTGACCACATCTTAGCATACCCGACCTTCACCAAGTGATACGGAAAGCTTACTGCTGCAGGGAGTTTGGTGTACGAAAGTCATCCATCCAGTCATTATCTATACTCTCTCATCATTTGGAGGGCTGCAAGGGGCTGGAGGCAATCCCTATCGCTTCATAGTAGCTCAGTACAAAAACAATCATTATTTACCAGAAATACGACCTTTGGAGGAATCTAAATGGATGTTTGATCTCATAAAGGCCAGTACAGAACATGTGGAATGATTACAGCTAGCAAAATCATGTGTCATATTGTTTTAGGAGGGACTCAAAAGATCCTTTAAGGTGGCAGCAGCAAATAGCCTTGCACATATGCAAAAGCCCCAACTGCTGTGTTTCCAGTGGAAATTGTGGAGGTGGTGGCAATAAAGGCTCACATTCCAAAGGCCATTACAAAGAGATTTAAGTAAAAGGAAAAATCTTTTATGTATACAGGTTTGTGGTTGACATGTCACTATTTGCCTGTCAGTGAATAGGACAATTGAATGTGATTGTTCTTTGGAAGTCTGCATGCGAATCAAACAAATATTCCTGTTTTAGAGACCTGGGTTGGTAATGCTTCTGAATTTAGAATTTTCATTATAGTTTAATTTATGAGCTCCTCATCATTTTTCTGTTATATGAAGTCTTTTGTAATATCAAGTAAAAAAATGCCTATTAAAGCATTCCAGTGATTGTACTTCAGGTAGTAAATTGTTATACTATTTTACAACTCCGTGTGTTGTCTCTCAGGGTGTAGACGCCATCATGACAGATGAAATCAACGATATCCGCATCATCGGCACCATCACAGTAATCCTGCTCCTCGGCATCTCGGTGGCAGGAATGGAATGGGAGGCCAAGGTATGAGCAATCCTGTCGCTAACAGCTAACAGAAACTACAGAAGTCAATACTGTGTTCACACCAAACACAAAGCCAACCTTTGCCTCGCATTACTCGCTGGAGATGGAATATTGCAACTCAATATTTCAAGTTGAAATATGTTAACTCTTATCAAACCGAGAATGAAGGAAACTTTGGCTATGCACCTCATGCACTCAGTGCATGTCTGTAAACCAGAGACTGTATTGTACAAACAACAACATCGCTGCCGTATTTCTATCTGTTATTGAGTGGAACAGCTACAATGTTAGCATAGTCTAGCACCCATCAGTCCAAGCTACATTCAAAGCTTGTCTTGCAGACAGACAGATCTAACAAAACATGACTTCATACTTTATACAAATCGGCATCGTTATGCAGTTATTTTGGCTTCCTTTTGATACATTTATTACAATTAGATCACAGGAACAATTGTTTATTTTGTGTTCATCCAGCTGTAGTAAACCAGCCAATATTTGTCTTGCTAGATACAGTGAATCCAGCTCAGCGAAACCCCTATGGACGGTCTTATGAACCCAGACACAGCACTGTTTGGTTTCCCAGCTTATCTGGGACTTAAAGTGATGGTTCGGAGTGAAATGCACCCTAGGTAATTTCCACCATGACATCCAGCCAAACACCCCCTTGGAAGCATTTTTAGCGATGGTCAGCATTGGTCAAGATAGCCGCTATCAGCCGAATGGCTTAGTACTAGCGCTATAGTACATAGAGTATATCTCGTAAATTACCCCACTAATAATGCATGGAATGTTACCAAACTTCTGCAGTAGTACACATAGGGTCTGTACTCACAAAACGAGGCGTTTGAAAGTTTGTAAGTACACCAGGAGTTTATTTAAATGAACACTTGCCTGATAGCTTCTATCCTCTGCTGCAATGCTACCGCAGCGTAGACGCCACTTCCGTGTTTACCCAGCCGATGCCAAGTATGAAAACGTTTCGCTGAGTTTTTATAAATGCTTGTATTATCAGGTCAACACATTTTTATAAATGCTTGTATTATCAGGTCAACAAGTGTTGACAAGTGTTGACCTGATAATACAAGCATTTATAAACATTTAGCGAAACTTTTTCATACTCGCGTCACAGCATCGGCTGGGTAAACACGGAAGTAGCGTCTACGCTGCAGTAGCGTTAGTTAGCGTTAGTAGCCGAGGATAGAAGCTATCAGGTAAGTGTTCATTTAAATAAACTCCTGGTGTACTGACAAACTTTCAAATGCCATTCGTTTTGTGAGTACAGACACTATGTGTACTGCTGCAGAAGTTTGGTAACATTCCATGCATTATTAGTGGGGTAATTTACGAGATATACTCTATGTACTATAGCGCTAGTACTAAGTCATTTGGCCTGATAGCGGCTATCTTGACCAATGCTGACCATCGCTAAAAATGCTTCCGAGGGGGTATTTGGCTGGATGTCATGGTGGAAATTACCTAGGGTGCATTTCACTCCGAACCATCACTTTAACGTGAGGCGAAGCTTCACACACACCGATTGAATCATACATTGAAGAGATCCGTTGTGACTAATTGGTCAACTTTCTTCCCTACAGGCCCAGATATTCTTGCTCATTGTCCTCATTGCAGCCATCATCAACTACTTCATCGGAACTTTCATTCCTGTCAAGACAAAGGAATCTATGGGCTTCCTCGGCTACGACGGTATGACCTCACGCTGATTTCTCTAGTGAAAGGTCTTTTAGGTGAACATCTGTAGCACCTCATAACTAGGGCTGTCCTTGACCAAATACATTCTTAGTGGAGTGACACTCATACAGGCTCAATGGGGTAAAGTAGGTCACCTTTTATCCACAAGGTTAGAGGTTCCATCCCCGGCGCCTAATGTTTGCATGTCAAAGTGGCCTTGAGCGAGGCGCTGAAGGCCAGACTTCTTACTTCCCACATGTACATGACGATGGTAGTAAGTTTATATATGCATTTTTACATTTTTAAATTTTTAAAGTTAAAGTAAACATTTTTAAGTCTTAAGTTTTAAGTTGAAGTCAGTTAACATTCAACAGAACTTTCTCCACAAAAAATCAAACAAAAGTTCCACTTTTACTCTTGTGTTAACTAGAGATGTGCCGAGACGTTTCTTCGAAATAAGTTATTCAGTATGAAACGAAGAAGAATAAAAAACGAAGAAGAATAAAAAACGACTCATCGACCGAAGAAATGGAGTAGCCGACCTACTCGTAACCCCAAGGACCTGGGAGTGAAGGCTTTGTCTGCTGCCATTTTTGTGTTAAAACCTCTTTTTATGGCAGGTTCAATCATGTGGGAAAATATGGGTCCTGACTTCCGGGGCGAGACGTTCTTCTCTGTCTTCGCCATCTTCTTCCCTGCAGCCACTGGTATTCTGGCTGGAGCCAACATTTCAGGAGACCTCGCTGTAAGTCCACTGTATTTCTTGACAAAATCCTAAAGGGGTGCAGGGATCCTGATGCCGTAGATCTGATGCCTGATTCCAACTACACGGTATTTGTGTCTGGTATGATGGTACGACGTTTTGCTTGCTTGATGCTATATGAGTAGCTGACTCAGAGGGTTGCTCTCCAGCGTTTTTTCTAGGGGTGTGCATTGGCACTGCCCTCGCAATTCGATTCGATTACAATTCACGAGGTAACGATTCAATTCGATTTTACGATGCATTGCGATGCATCAAAATTCTACTGCACACAACAAGGCAAATTTTTCATTAGTCATGAGGCAATACAAGCAGTCAGATATTGAACAACAGATTTTATTGGCTGCTATGTGTGTATTATCTCTCTCCTGTATCTTTGACATAAATGTCATTAAATAAAATAAAGTTGAATGTTACAGGGTATTGGATATGGCATTTTCAAACCTGAAAAAGAAAACATAAATCACTGCTTTCAGTGCTTTGAATGAGAAATGTTTCCCTTCTCCCTGCTTTTGACCATATTCACTGAAGCCGACACTATGCTCCGATAGAACAACATAAATCTTCCGGTTTTAGAAAAAAAATGCGCCTCTACGTGCACGTAGAGCCTGTTTGTATTGCGCCCGTCTCATCGCGTCCACTCAGCGCAGTTCACAGTTTGTGCACAAGCCACAGATCCCACCTCCCCCTATATCACAGGCGCATGCCTCAAGCTAGGCATACACTAAATGACATTAGCAGTTGCTATCTATGAGTAAGTTAGCCAGCCTACCTCTGTGTAGCGTGTACTCCATGCCGTTTATCGATGACACAGGCGCGTTCACAGAATCTGGTGCATGCGCACTGACGAGCACTCGATGGGAGAGAGCGGAGGAGCTCGGTGGTAGAGGGGGAGGGGCCTGAGTGTAGTAAACATTCGAAATGTGACTCAATCTGATAGACTTGCCGACTGCGACTTTAATTACCCGTCTATCGCGGTCATCTCCCTCCACCTCAGCCATCTTGATACTTTAGTGTTGTTGTCCGGAAAGTGCCCGCGGAAGTAATTGAAACTTCACAACTTTATTGTCCACTTGAGGCCAGAAAATAGTTAGTTTTTTCTGGCCTTTTTTCTGGCAGGATTGATGACATCACCTAAAAGCCCCTTTTTGATAAGGATTAACAGGTTGATTGTTATGTTGAGTCTGAGTTGTAGTTATTTTTTGCAGGACCCTCAGCAGGCCATTCCCAGAGGAACCCTTCTGGCCATCGTGATCACAGGAATAGTCTACCTGGGTGTTGCTGTTTCAACAGGTGGAGTACTACCTCCTACATCTGGGAGTCTATGTTGCGCTTTTTCAATTCAGTTTCACAACAGTTATCCTGTGTGTACTTCACACCAGGCTCCTGTATTGTGAGAGACGCCAGTGGCAACGTCAACGACACAGTCAGCTCACAGTTCATGATGAACTGCACCGACGCCGCCTGCAAATTTGGCTACGACTTTTCCACCTGCAAGAGCGAGAAAGACGCCTGCCCCTTTGGACTCCACAATGACTTCCAGGTATGAAGCAGCTCTGTGATACAACAATGTCTGAAGTATATTTGAAACATTTCCTGGGCAGAAGTTGAAATAACAGAATTGCTTTTAATTTTTCGTTCAGGTGATGAGCCTGGTTTCTGGTTTTGGGCCCATCATCACTGCCGGGATCTTCTCTGCCACTTTGTCCTCGGCTCTGGCCTCTTTAGTCAGCGCACCCAAAGTTTTTCAGGTAAGAACCGTCATAAACGGCTTCAATGTATCCAGTGAATTACTCTAATACCCAGTGAGTGGTTTTGGAGTTCACGACAATTAAAACTCTGATGTTACATTATGTTTTCCCTTTCCAAGAATCTGGTAGTAACACCACCATATCCATGAAATCAAAGCAAAACATCTGTGCATTGATCGAAGTCCCTGTAACATCCAAAATCATAGCATTACTTTTTGCGCCACGGTCCACCAGGAATATTTGCATGTTAACTATTCATTACACTTGATCTAGGTTTGAGAATCGACGCATCACCCCAAAAAACAACATCCTGATACACAGATACGTGTATGTTCTACTCCACCCCTGATTTCCACAGGCTCTGTGTAAGGACAACATCTACCCCGGCCTCGGCATGTTCGCCAAAGGCTACGGCAAGAACAACGAGCCCCTCCGAGGCTACATCCTGACCTTCGGCATCGCTTTGGCCTTCATCCTCATCGGTACGGCTGCACACACTGCTGTTTGGTATCGGATGACTTCACAATAGGCACTACTTATTGTAATGAATTTACAGTCACGCTCTGGGTGACACATCTATAATTTCACAATAATTTAAAGAAACTTTCATGAAAAGCATTTTAATTTGGTACAAATTATATCGAAAATAAAGTTGTTATTATGGCATTTACAATTAATTGAAACTACTTTTTAAATGAATCGTGTAAAGTTTCCGATAATAAGTGAATAATGATTTCAAGTTGACATTGGATTGGATGAAACAGTAATTTTCATATTTGATGCCAATGTTATTGATATTTGTGTGTTTGAAGGTGTAACGAATGGACTGACTTGTCATACTGAGCTTTTGTGACTCCATTAAACACAATTAGAGGCCTTTCCCTCCTGCTGAGAGGACGAGAGGACACGAGTGTTCTGAATAGTTTTCTTTTCTTCCTGCAGCTCAGTTGAACATAATTGCTCCCATCATCTCCAACTTCTTCTTGGCATCCTATGCCTTGATCAACTTTTCTGTGTTCCATGCCTCACTGGCTAACTCCCCAGGTAAGATACATTTATTTATTTATTTTCCCATAAATGAAGGCTCCAGAGGAAGGTGTCATAAGACTGTCACTCTTTACAGCTCCTCTTTTAAACCCCTTTCACAATGATCTAGTCATTACCCGGAGAACACAAATGATGAAATGATGACATTAAACAGACACTGCCTGCTAACCAGTACATGTGGAATGTCCCATCGTGCATCTATGTGAATAGTATATAATATTGTCCGGAAAATGCACAGTAAGCCAGTTGGTGTTTTGAAGACGTTTATATCACAGGTAATTTACAACAACGCCAACAGAAATGTCTTACTGGTGAGATGACGAGACTCCTGGACTTGTGTCGTTAAGGGCCCTACTTCCTTATCACTGTAATGTAAGCTACGTAATGCAGTGTAATGTGATATGGAGTCTCAATCGGATATTTATGAAAAGGTGGTGTTTCCCTATATTGTTGTAGTGAAACATGCTCCTACAGCAGTGTGGGCCTCAGTGATTATGATTAATGTTATTGTCAGCTTTTTACATGAACAGTGCATTATTTTAGTGGTGTTGTTTTGTTTGGCAAATGCATTGGAACAGTTTGCCAGGAGCTGATAAGTTTCTGGGACAATACAGCAACATCAGTTATATCTAGCTGACACAAACTGTGTAGGTGAGACATAGAACTACATAGAAATAGGTGGTGAACTACATAGAAATAGGTGATGTTGTACAGCAATCCCATGTATTTTTTTCTTAACGGACACATTTAGTATTTTTCCAACCATGACCCTATATTCACCTGTGTTTGTGTGTGCGTGACTAATGGGGACCACCCGTTTGAAACTGGTCCAGTATTGAGCTATAGACGGCAGCTGGTGAACAAGTGGCGTGCGTGTTACATTACGTTCACTACGGCTGTTTTCACACGTGGTCCCTTTCAGCCCTCCAAATGTACTCAAAACGATTAGTCAGCATTCTTGGTGTGAAGACTGTAAAAGAACGCGGACCCTCTGAAACGTACTCCGATCTCCTTATAACGTTACCTTGATGTGTTAAAATTGTTTGTGGCGAGAAATTTGAATACATTTGTTTGATTCTAAATAGATATTTTCGTGGGAGTTTTCGTGTTGTTTGTTTTCACAGTTGGTCAGAGTCATGAAGGTAGAAGTGACTGAGCTACTTTTGGTCATTGATAATAAGCAAATAAAAAATGAATTGTTTTTCTCTTTGTGTCATTAAATAAAAAGCTGCTCAGTCAAAGACAACAATACTACTACTCTTATCACAAACTCCTTTTGCAGCATATCCCAGTGCTATGCTACTTTATGCCGCTTACATTTCAACACATTGTGCAAAAAATTCAGCTCTCATACAGTGAATCGGTAATGGAGGCAAACACAGCGTAGCGGTCTGTGGAGCTCTACGATCGTATCTAACGTTTCATACAGAGACCAACCCAACTACAAACCAGAGACTGTCTGTGGTACAAACAACAAGGTCGCTGCCGTATTAATGCCAAGACGACGTTATGTTCAGTGTTTATGGAGCAGCTATGGTGTTAGCCTAGCCTAGCTCTGACCAAGCTGAGTGCCAAAACAAGCATTTTTAAAATGATTTGCATATCGTCTTAACTGACAGACTTAACAAACCATGACTTCGTACTTTTTACCAATCATTGTTACTTTGGCATATCATTATCTGTGTATTGTAATTTAATCACGTCGGTTTTTGATTTTGGAGCATAGCGACCGCTGCTTTGACCCAGCTGATCTGTGGCTTGCTATTCAGTGTGAATACAGCTCTGAGATTCAGCAATCCCCCTCCGGGTAAAGGTATAAACTCAGAAAGGACGGTGTTTAGTTTCCTGGTGTGTCTGGGACTTCCACAACATGTACCAATCAGTAATAGTGTTTATTTCAGCCATGAATGTTGAAACATTATCGGTGTAAACAATTGGCTATGTATGTTTGGATGCACAGCAGAGAATCAGCAGCATCTTTCTGTAGCGCTCTGCAGCAGGCGAACTCATTTCAGTTCAAAATTCCGATCATTATCTGCATCGAGACGATCATTTTAGAGAGAATCGTGATGCATCGAAGAATCAAATATTTTTCCCACCCCTATTAAGAGGACTGAGTTTGGTTAGTTTATAGAAGACTATATGTAAAAACACCCTCAAAGTGCTTGTTTTTGCCACTGATAGGCTCCGCTTGTTATTCTACCTTTCTGAGAACATTTATCTTTTATCTTTTGCATCTTCCTTTTACTTCTCAACTGATTATTATCTCAGTAAACATTGTAAACATGAGTTTCTGGTCTCAGTAGCTAGTTCCAAGTCTTCTTCAATCCAGCATGATGTTCATGTCATGTTTACCTTGAATTACGGAAGCTAACGTGGTTAAGCCCTGATTATGCTTTCGCGTAGTGATAACGCAACGGCAACGCAACGGCCACGCAGTTGCTTGGAGACCGTGATGGTTCTGCGTTGGGTTTACGTGTCGAAATGCAATTCAATGCCACACCGGTAAAGGGCGCTATGTTTTTTGTAAAGACTGACCGACCGACCGAGACTCTTGGCGTATATCGTCGTTAGCATCGTTATAGCCTATTTGTTTACTTTCCGGCTTTAAACGTCCACAATTTTTCAGAACTTGGTGTTTTATTTCTTTGTGCAAAAGCGAGAAGGTGCAAACAATAAAACGAGGTGCAAACAATAAAAGTAGCCTTTTAAAAGTTTAACTGGCGGTGTTTATGAGTGGAAACCGGATAGCGGTCTCCAGCGGATGTAGTTAGCGGACCAATCACAGCCAATGCCGCTGCGTTGGTGTTGCGTCGCCTCGACGCGCGTCTAGGATTTTTGGGAGGTGCACGTCAGGCCCTTGCGTTGGATGTAAGGGGGGTCCGCAAGGACGTAAGGGGTCCGCAAGCCCCCTTGCGTTGTGTCGACGCGGAAGCATAACTCAGCCTTTAACAGCTTCACACCAGGTGGTCGGGGCACCGCACTGCGTGGTTGCAAAAATTTCAAGATGGCGACATCTAAAATGCTGAACGTGAGGCTTCAAAACTGTAGTCCACTAACCAATAGGTGGCATCACGATGACTATTTCCACTTCTTATATGTAGACTATGGCGTAGGGACACAGCACCTACAGGAAAACCACCAGTCTACCTAGCTGGCTTTGGGCTCGCTGGTTCATCCTCCTCCGCCTGCTGTCTCAATATTCTGGCTCAAATAAATACGTGCGGCCATCAATTCAATTCAGTTTGATTTATAGTGTTATCAACGAATGATCTCAGGACACCACACAACGAGCAGGACTAGAACACGCTCATGATTTTCAAATTCAAACACCTCAGCCACAATGGTGAAATCAGCAATATACTCATGATATTAAAATGTATTAAGTCTTTTTGAGAACACAAATTAACACTTTCCATACTCCAACACAACACACTGTACGCGGCCGGATGTTTGCTCGAGTGAAAATGTTTCCAGAATGTCAAACACTTATAATAATGATCTCAGACTGTCATTGTCAAAAACAAGCACTTTCCATGGGCGTAGATTGACCGTGTCAAACTGTCCCCACATGTTGACGGGTCGGTTTAGTGGTTGCCAGATGTCGCTTTCTCTTACGGTTTTGTCTATTTGTCCAGGTTTTGAGATATATTTCTCTGCATCCAATCCAGTCCTGTGGAATTTAGTGAGTGTAGAAATCACGGAGGTGACGTTGGCAGGCTTCTCATTTTTACTGGCTCTGACTGTCACTACACTGGCTTAAAGGATTAGCTTTGTTCCCACAAGTCATTGGACAAAAGGCCAAAAATGAAACGTCTGGTTAATGTGCTCTCTGCAAGGAGCGGGGCTCAGCGAGGATCATGTGAGTGGTTAGAAGCAGTAAACGTCTATAATGGCCCTTTATGATCTTTAATGGACCGTGTGCTGCTTTTGTAGACCAAAGCAAAGTGATGAGTCCTCCCGACTGAAACGATCGAGCTGACCGCATCGACTTCAGGTGTCTCCTACCTCAACGTTTCATGCATCACATCAAAACGTAATAGTTAATGAATCAGGAGCTGCAGTATTTGGTTCAAGTAGCTGGTGAGACGTTAGCATTTTGCTGTATTTAACACTGTTCACCTCCTACAGCTATGACCAGTAGTACAGATCTGATAATTAGACACGGATTTGATTTCCACAAAGTCAAATGTTATTGAACTCTAACCAAATTAACAGTTTAATTACCAGAGTGCTAGAAATGTTTTGCCTAATGTAGAAACCACTCACACACAGATTAATTCTTAAATGAATGTACGAGTCATTTAAGACAACTTGCCACATTCACAAATATTCTCGTATTTTGAAATTCCTCTTCAGTACGAACACAACTTCCGATTGGTCCTCACCTGCAGTCATCAGTCTGCTGGTATGTGCCTAAGTTAGTGACTAATGGATTATGTATTATTTTGAAACACATTTGATTTTAAAAACCGAAGAGAAATGATAAAATCATCATAACAATTAGGTTGACATTTTCCTGTAAGATTTTGCACTTCCAATGATAGGCCAATACAATTCTAAATGTCTTTGTGTACCCTGTAACGATATCACCATTATAATTGGTTGGTGATGCCAACATATAACACTCCAATATCAATATGAATGATTTGACCACCTCGTTGAAGTCATAGACAGCATTGCTGTGGCGAGACGTTTGTCCTATCAAAGCATTTCTTCCTTTTCTCGGTGACAGTACGACCCTCGGGTGACACAGCGTTAACGGCACCCATTATTTCTCACCATTCTTTGGCTTCAGCAGGTCCCTAAATTCCCTTTAGACTTTCCTTCATGGATCTCACAAAATAGGTTTTGGGGTCATGATTCGGCGTGTTTCCAGTACAATAAAGAAAACGAAGAAAAAGCAGGAAGTCACTTTCTTTGTTCATTTATTTTGAAGATGATAAACATTCACCAGTTGCTAATTGGCCATAATTATTACTATAACAGTTTAGGCACTCAACTACTGGCATATTGTCAATAAAAATAAATTAATAACAAAAATAAATCCCAGAATGTCTGTAATGTAAATCTCCCCAATCCTTCATCATAAGACTGTTGGTCTGTGGAGAATTGTGTTAATTCTCATGAACGTGAGCTCATTAATGTATCATCTTTACACCACCGCCATTAACTCGGTTATCTGATGTGAGGATGGTTTGCACTCGTATGAGTCCACCGCAGGAATACAAGTCGGAGAAAGTTCAGATAACAATATGAAAATTATGTTGAATGAGGTCCAATGAGGTTCCATTCACCTCCATTGAATCAGGGTGGAAGCTGTGATGTCAGACCCAGGTATCTCAAAACCTGACATCTGGATGGTTGGATTCCACTGTTGGTATATGAGAAAATATTTTGTTGTTGTAGTTTGGCTGAATTGGCCCTTGAGACTGTAGAGAATAGCTGAATGAAATGAATAATACAGTAGTTGGAGCTTTCTTTTTTATTGAGTTATTTGCTTTCTTCTCCCCACAATACCAACGCTCTAGCAGAACCCCAGGTACAGATTCTCTATCCGCTTCTAATTCCTCCAAACAGGTCATATAATTACATGGACTTAAATGGTACATGACTCATTTAGAGGCAAGCACTAACCAACATTGACTGGTGGACTGTGCTGCCTCTACTTTGGTGTTCTGGCCTCTTCAGGGCCAGTCTCCACACATTCTCTGGGACACATAAAACCCCTGCAAGGTCCAGCACCGTCAATGTACCCTTTATGTCCTGTGGTTTGTTTTAGATGCTGTCATTGTGTAACCACACACAGTCTGACTGTACCCCATCACTAAAATCCTACTAGTCTAGTTTCTGTGGAACCCAGTAAACCAATGTGGTCTCTAATAGCTGGTCCATCTGGTCTCCAGTCTAACAGGCTGCTAACTCCCATTCTTTAACCCAAGCACATATCCAACTTTAACTGTATCCATGCTCTTTAACAGCAACATTTACTAGTTTAAGACCATGTTAATGATGAAGATTATTGGGAAATGTTTTCTGTCATAGAGGATGATTTTAGTCTCTAGTGCAGTGTTGAATTAATCTGGTCCCAGTTTCATGAGTCTTTGAGAAATTTCACTTCTACTCAATCTTAAAATAAATTACATTTCATAAGTTTCTCATAATTATACATTTCCCAACAGATACACAATATTGCCAAAAGTATTCACTCACCCATCCAAATAATTGAAATCAGGTGTTCCAATCACTTCCATGGCCACAGGTGTATAAAAGCAAACACCTCGGCATGCAGACTGTTTCTACAAACATTTGTGAAAGAATGGGTCGCTCTCAGGAGCTCAGTGAATTCCAGCGTGGTACTGTGATAGGATGCCACCTGTGCAGCAAGTTCAGTCGTGAAATGTCCTCACTCCTAAATATTCCACAGTCAACTGTCAGTGGGATTATAACAAAGTGGAAGCGATTGGGAACGACAGCAACTCAGTCAAGAAGTGGTAGGCCACGTAAAATGATGGAGCGGGGCCAGCAGATGCTGAGGCACATAGTGTACAGAGGTCACCAACTTTCTGCAGTCAATCACTACAGACCTCCAAACTTCATGTGACCTTCAGATAAGCACAAGAACAGCATAGAGAGCTTCATGGAATGGGTTTCCATGGCGATCTGCTGCATCCAAGCCAAGCATCAGCAAGTGCAATGCAAAGCGTTGGATGACGTGGTGTAAAGCACGGCTCCACTGGACTCTAGAGCAGTGGAGACGCGTTCTCTCACGCTTCTCCATCTGGCAATCTGATGGACGAGTCTGGGTTTGGCGGTTGCCAGGACAACGGTACTTGTCTGACTGAATTGTGCCACATGTAAAGTTTGGTGGAGGGGGATTATGGTGTGGGGTTGTTTTTTTTAGGAGCTGGCCTTGGCCCCTTAGTTCCAGTGAAAGGAACTCTGAAGGCTTCAGCATACCAAGAGATGTTGGACAATTCCATGCTCCCAACTCTGTGGAACAGTTTGGGGATGGCCCCTTCCTGTTCCAACATGACTGTGCACCAGTGCACAAAGCAAGGTCCATAAAGACATGGATGAGATAGTTTGGTGTGGATGAACTTGAATGGCCTGCACAGAATCCTGACCTCAACCCGATAGAACACCTTTGGGATGAATTAGAGGGGAGACTGAGAGCCAGGCCTTCCCTCCAACATCAGTGTGTGACCTCACAAATACACTTCTGGAAGAATGGTCAAAAAGTCCCATAAACGCACTCCTAAACCTTGTGGAACGCCTTTCAGAAGAGTTTAAGCTGCTATAGCTGCAAAGGGTGGACCGACGTCACTTAAGTTCATATACCAGTCAAAGCAGGGGAGCGAATACTTTTGGCAATATAGTGTATGTGACAAACACTGTGAAGTGTGTTTGTTGTTGCCATGTTGTGACTTGTTTTCTTTGGTGCTGCAGGATGGCGTCCCAGCTTTAAATACTACAACATGTGGGTTTCTCTTGCTGGAGCCATTCTGTGCTGTGTGGTGATGTTCGTCATCAACTGGTGGGCCGCTCTGCTGACCAACGTCATCGTTCTGGGTCTCTTCATCTATGTCAGCTACAAGAAGCCAGGTCAGTTTTTTTTCACCATGTTGTTGCTAGCAAACGTTTACACCCTCAGAATGATTTTTAAAATGCTATAAATGATACAACTGTGCCGTTAATATGACGATACGTTATAGTTGACAAAATGTTTAAATACATGTTTTCCCATATCAAATCCTATTTCTCCCAAGGAACAGCACTAATTTCAAAAAATAAATCTTTCTATATGGAACAAAAATAAAACCTTGAAGACTTGAAGCAGTCTTGTGTTAACATAACCAGATGAAGATTTGCTATGAAATATGAATTTATTGAGCAAAAAATTGGACAAATCTATATGCGGTTTTATACAAGCAGTGATCGATCTTGGTGCTAGGGCTAGCTAGCTTTGTACAAAACTATGCTGAATCCAGGAAATAGTTAGCTTCGTTTGCCAAACCTTTTTTTTTTTTTTTTTCAGAACAAGAACGAGATAAAAGTGAACTACTATAAATACACAACAAATAAACAATATGCTAAAGGCAGTGTTTTCATTTACCCTTTAGTTCAGCCCAGCAATGTGCTGTGTGCAGTCACGGAACAATAAAGTTGAGATGAAATGAAAAATTCCTTTATAATCCTCTCAGATCACATCCCCAGTCATATTGTGCATTTCTTTGTATTTTCATATCAAAATCCAATGATCGTTCCTACCTGTAAAGCACAATATGATGCATGCTTCTTTGACCTAGTACTAACCACTTTCAACCAATAAGATCATGACATCCATGCAAAGGATTCAATTTAAATTCCTCTTGTAACTTTTTAATGCTCAAATATTTAGTTTCACTGAGGAATACTCTCAGTACAAAAGATAAAGACACTAACGTCCGTTTCATTGCGACTCTGAGCTCCAATGTCAAATAGTTTTTATTTCTACATAAAAACATGACTGGACCTAATGTATGTTGTGTCATCTACAAACATGTTGGACTGTTCACGACAAAAAAGTTACTTGTTCACACACTGTTACATGATACTGAGCTGTCAGGCTCAGTATCCCCCCCCCCCAATACTTGTTCACTTCTTCAAACACAATGCTTGCCGTGCAGCTCTGAACACACACCTGTGTGCACACTCAGTTTGACATGCAGCTACACACACATCCGGGCCTTCCCATTGCCTGCAACACCACATGGGTCAGATGGCCTTTGGCCCAGCAGGATGACCAGTAAACACACTTCCAAACTGCACTGTTTGTTTCTGCCTGCATGCATCCTCCTCACCAGATGTGAACTGGGGCTCGTCGACCCAGGCTCTGACCTACCACCAGGCCTTGACCCACACTCTGCATCTCAGCGGAGTGGAGGACCACATCAAGAACTTCAGGTACAAAAGACAAGAAGCAGCCTTATTAACTTACTGATCAAACATGCTGTCATTAAAGCTGGACCAGTCTGGGTGGCCACTAAATTATGGCAGTGGGAAAAAAAATGCACAGAGCTTAATGTTTACTATTCTCCATCCACAATGTCACAAATGTTCCCTGAAAGCACATGTGTTGTGTTTGAGGATGTCTATAGAGAATGTGTGTGTAGACTGTCCTCGTGGCAGCTAAACCAGCAGGAGATTAAAAGGCATCTGATGGTGTCTTCAGTGTTCCTCTGAGTCCCCCACCCCCCCACCCCACACCTCCATTAAATCCCTCGCTGCTTAACATATTTGCTTTGATGTGCGCTACTCTGCTCCCGTTTTTTTTTTTTTTTGTCCTGTGCTTAGAAGACTAGAAGCCACTGTGAAGGTCAGAAGATGTGTCCGCAGATTTAAATGCTGTAAATGTGCCTACCAAAGTGTGAAATAGTTTATAGATGTAGAAGAAACAGTGTTGACGTTTTTCTGTGGATTGTCTGATTGTAGACCCCAATGTTTGGTGATGACTGGTTACCCCAACTCTCGTCCAGCTATTGTGGATCTGGTCCACAGCTTCACCAAGAACGTAGGCCTGATGATCTGTGGTCATATTCGTACGGTGAGTCCATACTCTTATTAAATAAATTCTCTAAACATACAAAACAACACAGATGTGTTTAAATTGCTTTAGTCCACAATGCTCTCAATATACATACTAGCACTGGGTGATTTGACCTAAAAATAAAATCTCGAATTTTTCAAACTAATGGACAACTTATGATTCAAACCGCAATTTTTTGTTTGTTTTTCTCTTAACAAACTAAAAAGACCAAGGCGAAATTTACATATTTTCTTTATTAACACTAAAAATAAATGAGATTACCAAGTGGTCTAGGCCTATGTGAACAAATCAGTTCTTCAAGGTAAAAAAAATAAAACAATATTTTAAAAAAACAGCACCACTTGGCTGTCATTATTGTGCAAAGATTTTTTTTAAATCAAATTGAAAAATGTCTCTTGTAGGCCATCCCTGAAAAAAGTTGTAAAATGAAATACAACTAATAATAATATTTAGCTCGGGTTTAGAAAGCAGGGATTCAAATAAATTAGTTCCTAAATAAATGCAGTAATTAATCAATTAGATTGTTAAACTAATTATTTTGGTTTTATAAAGAGTAAAAATGGTTAACTCTGCGTTTAAAACAAATTAATCATGAATGAGTTAACATGGCAAAAACAGCAGAAAACACTTATTGATCACTCAACAACATCCATCCATCCATCCATTTTCTACCGCTTATCCTGTATTTTAGGGTCACGGGGGGGCTGGAGCCAATCCCAGCTGTCATTGGGCGAAGGCAGGGTACACTCTGGACAGGACGCCAGTCTATCGCAGGGCTGACATGTAGAGACAAACAACCATTCACACTCACATTCACACCTACGGGCAATTTAGAGTCACCAATCAACCTATCCCCATCCTGCATGTCTTTGGACTGTGGGAGGAAGCCGGAGAACCCGGAGAGAACCCACGCTTACACGGGGAGAACATGCAAACTCCACACAGAAGGAACCCGGGCCGACCCGGGAATCGAACCCAGGACCCTCTTGCTGTGAGGCGAGAGTGCTACCCACTACACCACCGTGCAGCCCCACTCAACAACATTACAAACATTATTAGATATTAAATAAAACAGTTATTTTCACAGAAACCTCTAAAAGTCCACCAAAACAATGCTCCACTTTGCTGTTTCCGCTCCCTTTGCTCCAGCTGCATGCACTTCTGCCCTTCCCCCTCAGAAAGCCCTGTCATTACTGTGACGTCATGTATATCAATGAAAGCCTTGACTCTCTGCTGTCAGGAGCTGTTGGAATTAGGGCGATCGCGTGAATGGTTGACGAGTTATGGTAATTTAAATGTCCTATGTCTATTTCTGTCACAGGTGACAGGGTTCTACTGAAGCAAAAGAAACCTGCGGAGTCTAGAACTGTTTTTTAAATCACAATTTTGCGGTTCAGCCATTTCACAAACCATAGGATATTAAAAATGAAAATTATTCAATTAATTTGAAAAAATCGCCCAGCCCTAAAACATACATACATTACATTTTTCTGCAGTAAAAAAAAGTGTCAAATTCAAATATTGCCAAATTTAGAATAACACAAACTTTTAACACAACTTTATTGCAATTCCTTAAAGCATTAGAAATAAATAAAAACAACAGTTCTCTGGAGTATAAAGTAAAACTGTGGCTGAATCAGAGCCATAGTATCGCATTTTAATTATATAAAATAATGGGTCTGCCCCTAATGTACATGCACATTATAAGTCAATATAAGCCGAGTATATTGACTTTGCTGTCCAGGTCTGAAACAGGAACGGCTGCTGCGACCAGCTTCTGATTAATATCTTCTTGCTCATCATCACCCTGATGAGATAATTTTCCCGGTCTCTGCTCAGGCAGGACAACTATCTCTGAGTCACAGAATGGAGCCCATCAATGATGATATGGTTGATGCGTTTGTTCCACTCTTATATAAACAGTGCAAAGAGCCTTTTACAAATCCCTTGGCAGCTAGAACCACTTCATAGAGGAAAGGCCATGTTGAGTGGATGAATGTAGGCTCTGTGCAGTCCAGCGGCTCGCTGACTCGCCGGCTCCTTCTATTTCTTCCAAGTTAAATGGTGTAAACATTCTCAGCTTATAGCATTACCATTTCCTGGCTGAAGAGCAGCTTTTCTTCAGGAAATAAACAAAATCCTTGACGAGGAGATTCAGAGCAGGGCTTAGTTCTACTAATTGAAATCTCCAGTCTGTGATCTGGTTCAATGAAGCATACTATGATGTCTGACCATGGGAATGTGAATCTGCAGGGCTTTGGAATTGATTATATTTGCTGTATGTCTGTCCACAGGGCTACAGAAGGCCAAACTTCAAAGAACTGGCCACAGACCAGGCCCGCTACCAGCGCTGGCTACTGAAGAATGAGACCAAGGCCTTCTATACGCCGGTGTTTGCTGAAGACATGAGGCAGGGTGCACAATACCTGCTCCAGGTAAGAAAACGGCACTGCTCAATGTCAAAGTAAGGAGCCCCTCTACGAGAGGCCTGAGTAATGCTTACTGGAAAAACTTCCACAGCAAATGCCAACAACATCCAACAGCCAGCCGTGTTGGCTCAGTGTACTCTGCTGGTGTTCAGCAGAGCACTAATGGCACATTTTTCATACTTGTTCAAAAATGTTGCCTAGAAGAAATGTTAGAAGTTGTTTATCCTGGTTGCATATAGTTATATTCATTGTGTAAGAGGCTCTAAACTTTGTTGAATTTGGCCCAGTATGTCTTTAAACTGTGTCAATTTCAATTAATCTATGATCATATAAACGATGATTCCCAAGCAAAATTAATAAAGACATGGGAAACAATTATTTCTTGGTTAAAAGAGTAGCCTGGCATTATTTTATATAAATAAGAATTGTTATATATATATATATATATTTGTATAGGTATGGTTTTTTTTATTTTTTATTGTCTATACTGTCATGAAAAGTCTCCTAAACCGTTCATCCGATTCTCACCAAAGTTTCTGTGGCTCATCACTAGACCAAGCTGATCAATTGCTACCAAAGGCGTAGCCAATGAACATCAAAGGGGTGGGTCTTTGGAAATCAATACGCATAACTCCATAACCTATGGTAAATGATCCTCATTTACCATAGGTTATGGGCCATGGGCCAATCATCACAAAACTTGCAGAATATGTTGACATATCTTCCAGGAACATATCCTGAAAGTTTAATTAAAATCAATCAGGGGCACTACAGGAAATCAGCCATTTTCTGCCATTTTTCCTGTTTTTGCCAATTGTAGGGTTTGTATTTTAACAAACTCCTCCTACACCGTTGATCTGATTCCTGCCAAACTCGCTGAGCCTGTTCTAAAGGCCGGATGAAAAATTATCAAAAGCTCTTAAATAAGTCAAAGGGTGTCCGGGACCGTGAACAAATTTCATCCTTCGCCACAAAACTGCAAACTGTTATAACTTCAGTGTACATTGTCCTATCTGGTCCAAACTCCACACGTTTGATGATAATCCCATCCTGAACACGTCTGCACTGCAATATTGACTCATAGTCAGAGCGCCACCTACTGGCGATAGAAAGTGTTATGTTTTATACTTCAGCGAACTCGTCCTAGCAGCTTTATCAGATTCACTTCAAACTCGGTCATCAGGTACTAAAGACTTCAATGATGAAAAGTTATCAAACGATCTTGCTAAAGTCAAAGGGCGTGGCCAGTGCATGGCATTTTTGCCAGTGTACAGGAAGTTGTTGTAACTTCAGGATACAATGTCCAATCTGCTCAAAACGTCATATTTGATAAGAGTCTCACACTGAACACGTATTGCACTGCCTGACCTGAGGTCAGAGCGCCACCTGATGGTACCTGGAAATGTCATGTTTTTACACTCTTACCACTCCTTCTAAGGGATTGAACACCTTTAGCTTTGACATACATGCATGAAAGTTTGTAGGTACATAGAACATGTAGAGCTCTACAAAAAAGCCTCCTGGACCCATACCCCAAACCCAACAGGAAGTCAGCCATTTTATGTGAAATCTCTTATCTTAATCGTTTTCATGGAGTATATTTGAACAAACTCCTCCTACACCATTGATCCAATGAACATGACCCTGAACATGTCTGCCCTGCAATATTAGGAGATGAGCCAGGCCTGCGCAGAATCGATCGGCGGCGATCGCTGCACAATGCATGCCGGTTAGTTTTGTGTCCGACTTGATCTCGACTTGCTCTGACGTCATGCACACGTGGGCAACGATAATCTCACGAGATCAACGCGGCCGCAGTTTTTAGAGCCAGGTGCCTCAGTTGCCCTCAACTGACTGCAAGCCCCGGGGCATGATGGGAAACGCCTGACTCTCGCCTCATCTACGAGTTGATTGGCTCTTAGTTTTGACAACAAATGGCACATTTAGTAAAAAATGCAAATTTCCTGTGTGAGCAATTAAAGTTAAATCTGTTAACAGACATATGTCATGTGGTTGATTATAAAAATAATAATCACCCCGATACACATTTAATACAGTATAACGGTCTACCTCAACAGCAGATACACTACTATCCTCTATAATGTTTTATATAGATACAGTATATGTAAACATTACTTATATTTATTGGCATTATTTTATACTTTATATTTTTATACTTATTTGACTCTCTTTCCTGACTCTTATAAAGCAACTGCAGCTGTACATTTCCCGAGGTTTTACTAAAACATTCTAATTCTGATTTCCACAGATATTTATGAACAATTACAAAATAAATGCGAATGTGGTCGCAAACAACAGATAGCCTACAGATCGGATGTAACTTTTTCTATGACTTCCTGTCAAATCTTCGAAGGCCGATGGAAACTGTCCGACTGGAGCGCAGCTTTTAGGCTCTGTCTCCTGCTGCTCCGCCTGCTCTTGTCTACTTTCCAGGCGAGGCGCAGTTCATCTCCAACGAGCCTAATGACTCACAATCACAGCACCACCTACAGGCGACAGGAAATGTCATGTTTTTACACTTTTATGCACTCCTCCTCATGTGATGGCCTGATCCACCTCAAATTTGGTCAGAAAAGCCTCCAGACATTGCTCACGCTTACTATTGAAGATTGGGAGGATGCCTTGACCGCTTGACCAATGCTTTTTTGCCAATAACAGGAAGGGATGTTTCGATATTCCTAATGTCGTTCAACTTTGTAAACCAGTCTAGCATAATGACTTTAAATGTCTGATATGGTTACCAACAGATGAAATTTCAGGCACGGGACGACCAGCGACGGGGCGGTGGCTGGGTAGGCAGCCGCAACACTGGCAGGTGGCCGTAGCACTCCCGACTTGCAAGGGTCGTGCATCACTGCTCGCAGTTTTAATTTAAATTTTCTTGTGAATAAATTGGTCCTAGCACAGGCGAGTCACACTGAGTGCTCCCAGAGTTTCATCTCCAGTGTTAAGACTGGCAGTGATAACTATCCTGAGAGTGAATCCAATAGAATAGTCCACCAGAATGCCTTCATTTTTAATTTCCTGCTCCAGAAAGAACATGTCAGTTGGGAGTGTAGCCAACCTCACTATGAAAGAATTTCATTTCATTTCTTCTCCTTCTCAAGGCTGCTGGCCTGGGCCGCCTCAAGCCAAACACCCTGGTGCTGGGCTTCAAGAACGACTGGAGGGACGGTGACATGATGAACGTGGAGACTTACATCAGTATGATCCAGTAGGTGGAGCTCTTTCAAAGACACTACCTTTATACAATGTATTTACAAATATAGCTGAAGCAATTCGAAGCTGATCTTTCATGTAGCGTGATTGCATACTAAGTCAACGCAGAACCACGTGAATATACACCAAAGATTATCATCACTGAGATTTATGTTTATGTTTTAATGCATGTGTTGACTAATGGCAAATTAGTTTACAATATGCTTAATATTTGGATGAATTGACAAAAAACGAAATACATGAATTACTTGATTCACTGAAATATATTACCACAAGCTAATTGGTTAGGACCTGAAGCTCTCAGGCCACATAATGGAGGTCTGGGGCCCCAGGACACTACATCCATGAACAGGATCCTCAGTCTTAGAATATTTCCTGGTATGACTAAACATATTCAGTAGTACAGTGTTGGTCAAAATCCTGTTTGGTGTCATGTGAGACTGTGAGTGAAGGACTTAAGCTGAGTGAGTTCCTGATTGTAAAGTGTGGGGATTATGGCATTAGAGCTGAAGGTCAGAGATGGTTCAGCCTAACAATATTAAAATCACAGCTAATACGCTCAGCAATGCGCCCTTTCTACTTTCCATCCGGTCAGTAGCTGTGACAGTTTTCAACCTTCACATGTTTGAGCCTGCAATCTGTGAGCAGTTCTCTCAGCAGTGCCTATTTGTCATTGTTTTCTTTTTAAATGGCAATGTCTGTGTAAGTGAGCATTTCATGCTTCATTCTTATTAATTTAAATATTTAATTTTGTGTTTTTCTTCTCAGTGATTCCTTTGACTTCCAGTTTGGTGCTGTCATTCTGCGACTGAAAGAGGGACTGGATGTGTCGCACATCCAAGGACAAGGTATCAGACACATGCATACACACACCTCCTACAAAATCACACTCACATATAACTAAATTGTACACTCAATTACGTTTCCAGGGAAGTGTATTTTCTCCTGGAATGAACTTTCACAGTTTGAAACAGTTTGAAATATGTGATTAACAAACTAAATGAAACCAGCAACAATTCTACAAAAAAAATACATACAACTAGTAGTACTACTAGTCCGATTTAGGCAACAATACAACATAGTTAGGTTTAGGGAACAGTACTACATAGGTAGGTTTAGGAAACACAAGGACATAGTTAGGTAGAGGCTACAGAACTACATAGTTAAGTTTAGACAACAAAACTACATAGTTAGGTTTAGACAACAAAACTACATAGTTAGGTTTAGACAACAAAACTACATACAGTAGAGAACAACACTACATAGTTAGTTAGGTTTAGGGAACAATGCTACTTAGTTAGGTTTAGGGAACATTACTACATAGTTAGGTTTAGGGAACAACACTACATACTTGGGTTGAGGCAAAAAAAATGACATAGTTAAGTTTAGACAACAAAACTACATAGTTAGGTCTAGACAACAAAACTACATACATTAGGGAACAACACTACATCGTTAGGTTTAGGGAACAACACTACATAGCTGGGTTGAGGGAACAACACTACATAGCTGGTTTGCTGGAACAACACTACATAGTTAGGTTGAGGGAACAACACTACATAGCTGGGTTGAGGGAACAACACTACATAGCTGCTTTGATGGAACAACACTACATAGTTAGGTTGAGGGAACAGCACTACATAGCTGGGTTGAGGGAACAACACTACATAGCTGGTTTGATGGAACAACACTACATAGTTAGGTTGAGGGAACAACACTACATAGCTGGGTTGAGGGAACACCACTACATAGTTAGGTTGAGGGAACAACACTACATAGTTAGGTATAGGTAACAAAACAACATAGTTAGGGTAAAGGGTTAGTGGTTAGGGTTCGTGTTAACCCTGCATCAACATGAAACTACATGGACATTAAGAGATGGGTTAAACAAGAAACAGCAGAGGTTGTTATGGGTTGGGTTGTTATGAGCTCAAAATAATGCTAGATCCTTCTTTTCCCATATCGCATCTTGATGTATATTTTTTCATCAGGGTTTGCTCAGCATAAGCTTGGAGACTACATTTATAACTGACTGCATGTGTTACAAACTTACCCAATATGTTGAAAGAGCAAAGAAAAACAGAGTCTGTGTGATCCCTTGAGTATCCCTTCGATGCTTAATTCTATAAAATGGTCCGATTTCCTTTTTCTACTTGTTTTTTTTCTCACACTTCAATAAAATTCCATCTAATCCCCACCTTGTTATTTCCCTCTCTTTGCCTTATTTTCTGTCCTTCCTCTCCATCTGTTCAATTCCATTTCCTCCTAGATGAGTTGCTGTCCTCCCAGGAGAAGTCCTCAGGGATGAAAGATGTGATTGTGTCCATAGACACCAGCAAAGACTCTGATGTGGACTCATCCAAGCCATCCTCCAAGGCCACCAGCATCCAGAACAGTCCGGCCATGCAGAAAGGTCAGCCTGCCTCAGAGAGAGAGAGAGAGAGAGAGAGAGAGAGAGAGAGAGAGAGAGAGAGAGAGAGAGAGAGAGAGAGAGAGATGTTAGTGGGTCATGCTATGTAGAGTCGAGGTGAAGTCTGAACAGGTGAGTCTTTTTCGGAAGATGGCAAATGACTCTGCTGTCCTGACATTGGTCGGGAGTTCGTTCCACCACTGAGGCGCCAGAACAGAGAGTCTGGACTTTGCTGAGCGACATTTGTTTTATTTCAGCGATGGTGGTACTAGCCGGCCAACTGAAGTAGAGGAGCGAAGTGCTCGCTTCGGGACGTGTGGTTTGACCAGTGTTTGAAGGTAGATGGGTGCCGTTCCATTGATGGCCTTGAAGGCCAGTGCCATCGTCTTGAATTGGATGCGTGCTGCAACAGGGAACCAGTGGAGGTCACGGAGGAGGGGGGTCCCATGGGAGAATTTGGGTAGATTGAAGACAAGGCGTGCTGCAGCGTTCTGGATACGCTGCAATGGTTTAGTCGCAGAGGCCGGGAGTCCGGCCAGGAGAGAGTTGCAGTAGTCAAGGCGGGAGATGACCAGTGCTTGGACCAGGAGTTACATTGCATCCTTTGTGAGGAAGGTCAGAATCCTGCGGATATTGTAGAGGGCAAATCTGCAGGATCGGGCCACAGCAGTGATGTTGGGGGTGCAGGATAGTTGGTCATCGAGGATTACACCCAGGTTCCTCGCAGTTGAGGAAGGCACTACTGTGATGCCCTCGACAGTGACCGACAGGTCACTATGATTGTCCACCAACACAATGTCCAGTTGGATAGCCAGTTGGTTAGCCATCTCAGACTCTTATATACAATACATGGTAATAAAACATCCTGTTCAGTCTCCTCGCTTCTACTTCTCCAGAGTTCCACTTCGGGCAGGTAGCCAGAACTGTTGGCCGACTCTGGTATGGAGAGTTTGGTGTAATTCCTAGGTAGTTCTTTCTTAACACATTCCTGTACCTCTGATAGCTAGCTAACTTCTCTTCATGTTGCCTTGATCTTGGCAGCCGACATCCTGTACCAAAGTCAGACGGACCCCTGTGTCATATGACACACACTTCATTCAACAGAAACAAAATTAATTATTAATAGCAATTAATTAATAGCAATCACCAGCCTTTGTTTGTTCACCAGGGGCCCGTTCCAGAAAGCAGGTTTTCCTGAAACTCTGAGTTTGTTTACCCTGAGAAGAGGGATACTCTGAGTTTTCCGTTCCAGAAAGACAGTGAACTCAACCTTTAGGTCAGTTACCATAGTAACTGACTCTGTGAACCTATTCTGCTCGCTGGCAGGTTTGCTTCAACATACCCTGAGTTTCTCCTACATGTTTCCGCCTTTTTACAGAATCTGAACCAACTCTGAAAACAATTGCCATCCTTTCCTCATCAACCTTATCGATACGGAAATAAAAGTGATTCTAGCAGCCTACGTCGGGAGAGGATTTTGATTACTTAGAAGAAAATTACAGTTTTTCCTACCGATCACATATCTAAAACAATATTCTCCGACATTTTCAACATTTCATATCGCGGATATAATCCAGATTATTTGCAGAGCTCTTTTTTGCGATTGGGAGTTTTCTGAAAAAGGATATTTCTTTGTTAAAATAGCCACTTATATTTACTTTTTAATATTTTAAATATGATTGAAATCATATGCCTTAGTCTACGTATTTGTGCAATATTCTTATGCTTAATTTTCAGCTGCAGCCACTTTCTTTTTGTGCCTGGGGGGATTACACCTATATGATTACCTGCGCTACTTTGTGAACTACGAGAGTTGAACCCCTGTCCCCTGCACCGTAGGCAGCGTTGGAATGAACTACTAAAATAAACACAATAATATCTAGAGCTGTGTTGAAAAAAATCGATTTTCCGATTTTTAATCGATTCGCATATTAATGACCGATTATCGATTCGTACATCCAAAGATCGATTTTTTTTTTCCTTTTTTTTTTTTTTTCCTTTTTTTTTTTCCTTTTAATGTGAGACAATACAATAAACCACCGAGTGATACAAGACATACTTGAGAACACAAGACATAAACAGACAGTCACATATGATCGATTTTTTTTAATGAAAATTATTTTCTACATTTCCCTCAGTGAACTTTTACCCCCGCCGCATCACTAAATTCACGCAGGCGCGCTCACTAAATTCACGCAGGCAAGCTCGGTCTAAAAATAACTCGAAAACAATCATGGCGTCGGACAGTGATGGTGACGTTAGCCGAAACGGTTCAAATACATTTTTCATTTTTAATAACATTAACCCCCGGATCGAATCGAAATCGGATCGAATCGGAAATCAGATCAAAATCGGATCGAATCGGATGGAATCTGAGAAAATCGGAAAAAATCGATTCTGAAACTTAAAAATCGGAATCGAATCGATTCTTGAAATTTGAATCGAAACCCAGCTCTAATAATATCTCTAACTCTCTCCCGGTTGCCATGGTGAATCATAGTATCGGAGCTCCATTGATGATGACTTTGTAGAGTCGGCAGGCCCGCACTTAACTCAGAGTTTACATACTCGGAGTTGATTGAACTAATCCAAAACCGCTGTTCTGGAACCCAAAACTCAGAGTTGGTTGACTCAGAGACAGTTCAGCATTAGGTTCAGAGTTGGTTGAGCCTGCTTTCAAGAACGGGCCCCAGGTCTCATTTGGTCTGGATTCATGAAGCCTGTTTAGAGTATTTGGTGTTTCATATATAAACAACAAATACCTGGACTACTGCTGCTTACTTTATTCTCATCTCAGCTGCATTGACATAAGCCAAAAGGACAACATGACTTTTTATGGTCAAAACTCAAAGTAACAATGTGACATAAATCCCATTTTGTGCACATGTTGCCCAAATCTGGTTACCCATTATGGGATAATTTCAGTTTATCATTTTTTCATTTATATCACTCTACTCACCAAAGTCGCTGCTGAGACTTGTTTTTAGAATGGAGCCAGTTTTCTGTTTGAAGACCCATCCACCCCCTCCCAGACTTCCATGGACTTGTTTGAAACACATTTTTGTATGTAATGTAATCCTAATCCACAAACTAATTATTTTTCCGTTGAAACATAACTCACAATACAGTTTTCTTATGTGGAAAAGTAATTATTTTGAGACATTCGGCTGTACACATGCAACATTGTTTGATATGTCAAATCAATATCACATATCCGAGATGAACAATAACAAAATGAGCTGAAACTGACTTTAATATGTATACGCTGATGTTGACAATTAATTTGCGCCCATATTGTGGGGACCATGCACATTGTGAGCATGTTGGTCTGGTAAAAGTACAAGAAGTAGCAGGTGGATGATGAATACCCTGATTCGGGTAATCCTCTTCACTCCTACTGTACCTGAGCCGGCATTAAGTTCCCCTCTTCTTTGCAGACTTGATTCTCCTCTGAACCCCCCATTCTCAGTGTGTGGGATTAAATTGTAATCCAAGCACAGTGTCCGAAGAGTAGTTCAGCTTTGAGAATTGGACCTGATTCATGTGGATTTGATACCGTCACATGTCTGTGAATGCTTCCCAAATTGCCAGTTTGATTAAGCTCGAGTCCAGAAATCAAGTTGAACAAGTTGAGCTCCTTGTTAAAACTGTTGCCAGGGGAAAAGCTCCTGCAAAGGTTCTTGTTTTTCCATGAACCTCAGTCCGTTAGCACGAAGCGTCAGAACTGTAAACTTTCTGTTGTACTCGGCTTCATTTAGATTCGTGACCAAGAAATCAAAACTTAACTGTAAATTGATGATGCATCAAAGCAACATTTCACCTCAATTCTGAGTTGTTTTCTCTCCTTTTGTCTCACATTTTCCAGATGATGACGATGACGGCAAAGCTACAACTCAGCCCTTGTTGAAAAAAGGCAGGAGATCCACTTTATTGTGTTCCCTTAAGACCTTTCTCTTTCTTTCCCTGCCTTCATCTCTCCATCACCTCATTTCTCACAGTCTATTTTGAATTCCTCTTGTATTAACATACCGTCTCACTCCCTGCTCTCTCTGTCTTGTCTCTTCTCGTCTGGTTCGTGTTTCCGGCCGGCTCGCTTCTTGGCTTTCAGAGACTAACATTTTGTCTTTTCCTCTCTTTTCCTGCTCTCCTGTTAACAGCCGCTGGCTTATAACTCGAGCCTGGTCTCTGAAGCTATGTGATAGTGCCTTTATCTCCAAATCCAATCCAAGTCTTGAGTACTTCATGTTGTGAGCATGTACCAACATTTCAATTTTCCCTCCTTTCGTCCTCAGTCTTTCTCACCTGCTGCTTCCTCTCTCTCTCTCTCTGAAGGCGACCGTTTGTCTGTAGCTTTCTTTTCCAGGATGAAAACTGCTCTCTCCTTTTCATGTTTCCAGCTCTCTCCAACAAACTCGTGAGCTACTCTCCCTCTTTGTTATCGATAGTGTTTCCCCTTGTGTTCATTACGCCAAAATGAAAGAAATCATCGGAAAAATAGTTACCGATATACAACTTAATTTAACTTTTAAAAGAACAAACCAAAGACCTTTACACACCAGAGACCTGATTAATAAACGACTCAAAAATGCAAATGCATGAAGGTGGGTTCATAAAACTATGAACAGAATAATTCAGAGCTATGGTGCTTTGGAAAATAACATGTTGATTATTTTTAAGTGAGTAAGGTATGATGCCTTTAACTCCCAAATCCCCAATTCTGAAAAAGAAACTATACAGGGGAAACACTGATCACAACTGCTTCAATGATGTTTGATAATGTCCCTATTACTTTTATTGGAATTGTGTTTCATGTGCTTACCATCGCGCTCTTTGTCAAAACCACAACTGCCACACTGTTTTCTGTACATAAAATCCAAACTAGACACAATGTGTTTGCTTACTGTTCCACTCTCAGGACTCCTAACAGGCCAACACAATATTGTCATTACTGCAGCATGATGCCATCTAAATTATATTTTGCTGTGTTGTCTTTGTGTGCTGTGGTGTTCATGTGTGTGCAGACAAGAAGAGTCCATCTGTCCCACTGAATGTGTCTGACCAGAGACTGCTGGAGGCCAGCCAGCAGTTCCAGAAGAAACAAGGGAAGGGGACCGTGGATGTCTGGTGGCTGTTTGATGATGGAGGTGAGCATCCACTTTCCCCAGTAGATCAAACGTAATCCAGATTGCTATGTGAAGCAATGTACTAGTACCACTGCATGAGGACCTAGTTTTGTTTCCTCTACTTCAGCTTGTATATTTTAAAAGTGTTTTCCAGGTGGCACAAGCAACCATGCATCAACTTTTTTGTTGCCAAATGCAGTGAAGGTGGCAGGGTTCTGTATGCAGTGAAGGGGATGTCAGGGTTCTGTATGCAGTGAAGGGGATGGCAGGGTTCTCTATGCAGTGAAGGGGATGTCAGGGTTCTGTATGCAGTGAAGGCGATGTCAGGGTTCTGTACGCAGTGAAGGTGGCAGGGTTCTGTACGCAGTGAAGGGGATGGCAGGGTTCTGCAGCGAAGGGGATGGCAGGGTTCTGTATGCAGTGAAGGGGATGGCAGGGTTCTGTATGCAGTGAAGGGGATGTCAGGGTTCTGTATGCAGTGAAGGCGATGTCAGGGTTCTGTATGCAGTGAAGGCGATGTCAGGGTTCTGTATGCAGTGAAGGGGATGTCAGGGTTCTGTATGCAGTGAAGGTGGCAGGGTTCTGTATGCAGTGAAGGGGATGGCAGGGTTCTGTATGCAGTGAAGGGGATGGCAGGGTTCTGTATGCAGTGAAGGTGGCAGGGTTCTGTATGCAGTGAAGGTGGCAGGGTTCTGTATGCAGTGAAGGGGATGGCAGGGTTCTGTATGCAGTGAAGGGGATGTCAGGGTTCTGTATGCAGTGAAGGTGATGTACATGATTAATTGAATGATTGATTGTGTCAGCGGGGTGAACAAGGCCAGAGGCTTTAGACTCATTAACACTTCAAATTGGGCTCATCATCGTCATGTCAGCCACTTCAACGTTGACAGCAGAGACACCAACACTCTTTGGTGCAGGCAACGCTGTTGTTCAGTCCAGTGATCTTACTTCTGTCTCTGGATGATACTTCATACCTCTCCTTTGAACTTCCTCCAGCTGAGACGCTGCAGACCTTGAATGTTTACATGACAGAAGCTCTGTGCTGACAAGATGTCTCATGTTCAGGTCTGACCCTGCTGATCCCATACCTGCTGACCAACAAGAAGAGGTGGAAGGACTGCAAGATCCGCGTCTTTATTGGAGGCAAGATTAACAGGATCGACCACGACCGCCGAGCGTAAGTACTGCTAGTTCTCCCTATCTACTATGCAACATTTGAAGGTAACATAAAAACATTATATGATGCTGCCTGATAAAATGGCCGTGTAAGGTAACTAAACATTAACTGAATGACAGAAAGTTTCACCCAATTGTGGATAGTGTTGGAAACCCAGAAAAACTACCATCATGGTCCTTTAAAGGAGGCTGCAAAAATAGACTATAAGTAAATAGTGAAGCCATCTGTTTGTGCAGCAACACATCATGTGAACATCCTGTCTGCGCTGTTGTTTTATTCCCTCTGGATTCTGTCCTCATCCGGACTATTACTGTTTGACCACAAGCAGTCATTTCCTTGTTATTGTGGGGAGAAGCTTTTCTCATCAAATCTATTACTCTTCTAATGATCTATCTCTGACGTATATGTGGAGTGTGTTTGTATAAGTAGTAGTTTTCCATGTTTGTTTTATACTGTATATTCATGTTAAAGGAAAAGTTCTGCCATTTTAGAAATAGCATTCTGTCCAACAGTCAATATGAATATCGATGTCAATCTCGTGTCTGTTGGGAGCTGAAGTCAGGATGTGCAAGCTAAGAGAAACGGCTCACCTGGCTGTGTCCACAATTCAAAAAGAAAGCTAGCAACACTGCAAAAGCTCACTGATAAATCTGTGAAATGTATATGTGGTTTTGGGGGGGACTTACTGTACATGCTGGAACTAGCAACAGTCTCCATCCAGCCAGTATTCAGTGTTCTGCATTCATTCAGTTCAAAGGGTCAGTTCACTCAGTATTGACCTCAGCAGAACTCACTTTCAATAGTTTTCATAGAGTAGAATGGGATCAATAAACCATCTTGAGACTTCAAATCACACATTTGACCTTCTAAAGTGAGTGAGTGTTATCCTTTTCTTTTGAAGTTGAAGCTAAAGAAAATGAATAGTATACACAGACTGCTCCTCGTAAAGCCAGTCCCATCTACCTCCACCCTCCCAGAATGCCATGTTCAAACAGAGTTATTTAAAGCAGCTTCCCTGCGACTTCACAATGACTCAGTGCCGTTATCTCTGTCAACAGCACCTTTTTATTGAAAATGTCTTGCAGCTGGTTTCCAGTATTTTGCCCAAAGCTCTTTAGTTTCTGCCTTGTGTGTGCAGGATGGCCACTCTGCTGAGCAAGTTCAGGATAGACTTCTCCGACATCACCGTGCTGGGAGACATCAACACCAAGCCCAAGAAGGAGCAGTAAGTCTTCCTCTATTAAGCTCTCCTACCAGCTGAGTCCCGTTTTCACCGTCATTCCTCCGATATAATGTTTAGCTCACCGTGCAATAACAGCCTGTCACTATAAAGGCCATTAAAGGTAAGACATTCAGTCTGACGTTCACCATCCTCAACACTAATCATATCAAGGTGGTGGGATCAGAAAAGTTATATGGAAATGGTCAAATTCAGTAAAACTTTAAGGTAATCAAAAAGCTCTTCCCAAATTAGGAAATCAATATGTTACAGCAGCTAGTTATTAAAATAAAAACGGTAAATACAGAAGTTGCTCTACATAGCAACACCAGATATATATCTATAGTATACACAAAATAAAGTAATTAGGGCCCGAGCGCCGACAACGTCGGGCAGCGAAGCCCTATTGAAACTGTATTGTTTCTTATTATTATTATTTATCCCAAATAACTGCCATTTTGGGAGCCTTAACATATCCAGAAGTTGAAAAAAATTTCCAGGCTAATAGAAAACGGCGAAAATTCAATGATTTTAAAGGTTTCATAGTTCGCCACAAAAAAGTGGCTCGCTAGCGCCACCTAACGCAAAGAAGGATGGCCAGCTCACACCGTAACTCCAATTGACTTGAAATTTTTCACAGACATGCGGATCCGTGTGCTCCACAAAAAATTACATTATGGCACCAAAGTCCGCCTACCGAAATTTTCCGCCATTTTGAATTTTGTGAAAAACACGTTTTTGCTAATTTTTCCTTAACCGTAGATCCGATTTTCACCAAAATTGCTCTGGATCATCATTAGATCAAGCTGATCAAGTTCAAATCAATCAAACTCGCTGAGACTGTTCTAGAGGCCTCAACGATGCAAAATCATCGAAAGGTCTTGCAAAAGTCAAAGGGTGTGGCCAGGACGGCGTCCTGAACTTGGACGAATTTCATGCTTCGACCACAAAAATCTAAACTGTTATAACTTCAATGTACATTGTCTGATATGATCAAAACTTCAGATATTTGCCAAGAGTCCAACTCTATTGACTGATATTCAGAGCGCCACCTACTGGCGATAGAAAGTGTTACATTTTATACTTCAGCGAACTCTTCCGAGCAGCTTTTTCGGATTAACCTCAAACTTGGTCATCATGTACTCAAGACTTCAATGATGAAAAATCCTCGAAAGGTCTAACATAAGTCAAAGGGCGTGGCCAGGGCTTGCGTTATGGCCAGTGTACAGGAAGTTGTTGTAACTTCAGGATACAATGTCCAATCTGCTCAAAACTTGACATGTTTGATAAGAGTCTCACCCTGAACACGTATGCACTGTGATATTGACCTTAGGTCAGAGCGCCACCTGATGGTACCTGGAAATATCCTGTTTTTACACTTTTACGGCTCCTTTTCGGATATTGAACACCTTTAACTTTGACGTACCTGCATGAAACTTTGTAGGTACATAGAACCTGTAGAGATGTACAAAAAAGCCTCTTTGACCCATGCCCTAAACCCAACAGGAAGTCAGCCATTTTGCATTTAATGTGAAATTTTAAGCGATTTTTCGCCTCTTTCATGCAGTATATTTTAACGAACTCCTCCTAGACTGCTGATCCTATTCCTACCAAACTTTATGAGCCTGTTCTAGAGGCCTCAATGATTAAAAATCATTAAAAGGTCTTACATAAGTCAAAGGGCGTGACCAGCACGACCCCACGAACACGGACGGATTTCATGCTTCACAACACTCTAAACTGTTATAACTTCAATGTACATTGTCCGATCATGTTCAAACTTCTCACATTTGATGAGAGTCCCACCCTGAACACGTCTGCACTGCAATTTTGACTCACAATCAGAGTGCCACCTAGTGGCGACATAAAATGTCATGTTTTTACACCCGTATAACTTTGCACCACAGTTTAGCAGGACACCTTCAATCGTCTGATACGGTGATCAATGCGACGATTCAGGCAAGGGACGACCGGCTGCGTGGCGGTGGCCGGGGACGACAGGCGCCAGCCGTGGCGGTAGCCGGGGACGACCCGCGCCGTGGCGGTGGCCGGGGACGATGGGGGACGACTGGCCACGTGGCGGTGGCCGGGGACGACCCGCTCAGGCGGTCGTAGCACTAACCGAGTTACGTGCCATGCGAGGGCCCGTTATCACTGCTCGCAGTTTTAATTCAAAATTATACTGTAAATATACCAATCAGCAACAACAGGATAACATACTGTACACTATGAGTATTTTCACATTTTATCATCTCATCTTTACTATATTAATATTTAAAGGGACAGTGTGTAACATTTTAAGTAATTAGCTAAAATCTTTATCTTCATTCATAAACAGGTCCTGATAAGTGTATAATTAGAGTAATCTGATTTCCTTGTAAGCAAAGAATTTCTTATTTGTATTTACATTGGACGGGTAAGTCCTCAGGAGGCTTCCATGTCATTCCACCATTTTGAAGACTAGAACCGCAGAGGGAGGGACATGACGCCTGAACGTGATTCTGTTGCCAGCATGAATGAAAGAAGATCACATCAGGGAGAGGCTTCCGGGGCGGACAACCACTTTTACAGAGTGCATGGATCTCAGATACTGGCGTGCCCACGTCCCACTGTTCCCCCGGAGCTCCCGGAGAGCGTTTTTCATCCGCCTGTGATGCATTAATCCTGGGGATCCCGGGCACTTTAGTCACATTGCTGATGCTATAGGCTACGACCTAGTAATGGAAGGCTACCAAAATAAACCAATATAAACATGGCAACGTAAATCACTATCTTGCTCAAGGAGTAATTACTTATACATGCTCACACAT
The DNA here is from genome assembly GCF_963514095.1 of Eutrigla gurnardus. Taxonomy (NCBI): domain Eukaryota; kingdom Metazoa; phylum Chordata; class Actinopteri; order Perciformes; family Triglidae; genus Eutrigla; species Eutrigla gurnardus. The sequence continues at coordinate 744,437 of NC_139930.1, read as the reverse complement.
GTTTGCATATGAGATGCGCTAGAGAGCACTATTCATTTGAATGCAAAATACAATTTCACCACTAGATGGGAGTAATTCCTACACACTGTCTCTTTAAAGTACAATGTGTTATCAAGCTGCATAAATGAATGATGAGGCTACACAGTGTGGCCAGACTGAGTCTTTGCTGCCCTCGTGTGTTTGTGTGAGGACATGGCATCGGTAGAAACAGAGGATCAGACCAATGCGTTGCGTTTTCACATTTGATATCGATAATAAAAGAAAATAGTTGTCAGAGATATGGCAACACGGTGACATCACAGGTGGAAATGACTTTCCCAGTTTCATCAGCGTTCACAGACTCAATTCCTGTTTCCTACAGCACTCGCTGTAGTTGTAGTATCAAGCAAACATCCTAGGGTGCTCATGATGGGGAAAAAAACAGTATAGTAGTCCAAATAGATAATATAAGCAACAGTAGAGTGGTGAAATATTACCAAGATCTTGTTGTCATAGAAACATTTTAAAGACAGGCACCATATGGACTCCAGTGTTGTGATTGTTGCACGGCTTGTATAAGGTTTAACCACGAGGCTGCTGTTGTTGTGCAGCTTGTCGGCCTTCGAGGAGATGATCGAGCCGTATCGGCTGAAGGAAGACGACATGGAGCAGGAGGCAGCTGAGAGGCTGAAAGACAGCGAACCTTGGAGGATCACCGACAACGAGCTGGAGCTGTACCGCGCCAAGGTCAGCACACTGTCACCATCACTAACCTCACCGTCACTCACCACACCGTCACTCACCACACCATTACTCACCATCACTCACCTCACCGTCACTTACCATCACTCATCTCACCGTCACTCACCATCACTCACCATCACGCATCTCACCGTCACTCACCATCACTCACCTCACCGTCACTCACCATCACTCGCCTCACCATCACTCACCTCACCATCACTCCTCATATGTGTATATAGTCAACGTTACTACCAGCAACCACGGATGCAGTCGGCTGAAAGTCACCAGCTAACACAGTTGCTAGTTGAACTGAAACACCTGATGCTCTGAAACAGATCTGATCCTATCTGAATTCTGTAGAACTTGAATCTGTTGGAACATTTATACTGACTGAACATTCAGATGCTGCCAACGTGCACACTGCACATGCATATTTTTGATGATGTTTTTTAAACCTTGTGTTTTTGTTTTGTCTTTTTGCTGCTGGATTGTAAAGCACTTTGTGCTGCATTCTGTGCTTGACATGTGCTCTCCAAATACTGAGAGTCAATTAATTAATTCATACTTCTGTAATGGCCACTATGTAACATCCTCTACAGACATAGAGGAAACTGTGCTGCTGGCTCAGAGTCAGTGTTGCAGCAGTGTGTGATAGTTATCTGGTAAGTGGACACTTGAATGTTTGAACCTGTTTTTCTGTTTGTTTTGCTCTTCAGACTAATCGTCAGATCAGACTCAACGAGCTGCTAAAGGAGCACTCAAGCACAGCCAACCTCATTGTCATGTAAGCTACCCCTCTCTCTCTCTCGCTCATGCTCTCTCTCTCTCTCTCTCTCTCTGTCTGTCTTCCCCCCTGGGTGTGTGTGTGTGTTTTGAAGGTGTGTGTGTGTGTGTATGTATTTGAAAGTGTATGTGTGCGCACATGTGTGTGTTTCGAGGTGTGTGTTTGAAGGTGTGTTTGAAGGTGAGTGTGTGTGTGTGTGTTTGGAGATGTCTTTGAACGTGTGTGTGTGTGTGTGTGTTTGTTAGTGTGTGGGTGTGTGTTTGAAGGTGTGTTTGAAAGCGTAAGTGTGTGCGTTTGAAGGTGTGTGTATGTGTGTGTTTGAAGGTGTGTGAGTTTTACGTCCATATTGGAGAAGGATTTTAACGACTCATTTTTAACAATCCTGCATTGAATGAATGGCTAGCAGACACAGATGTGATTTGATATCAATGTGAAAATTTCAATTAATATTAGTCTAACATGTTTTATTGGAGTAATATTGTAATTTTAGATCAAAGAAACAAAGCAGTGGTTTTCACACAGTTGAGTTACATAAACCCATAAACCCTTTTACACCATTTAAACCTGAATGGAAGTGAATGGAGACGGGTAGACTGAGCTCTACTAAGGGGCCGTCCAGACGAAGCAAAACAAACTTTTTTTCTCCGTTTTGCCTTGGCATCGTTTCAAGAAAATCTGCGTCCAGACTGCAAACGACTCCAGGCCTATATGTGGCGCTGTTTCTGCTACAAAAATGCAGAAGAAGCGGACGGAGCATGACCGGATGTTTGCCGTTGCTGTGGCAACACGTGAGATCTATGGCTAAATATCCACCTGACCACCCGATCAATAAACACCCATAAGATGACAATTTGGCCCGTATAAATAAAACCAACAATAAGCATCAACAGCCGTCGCCCTAAGGACCTTGTTGTTATGAGATGTCGCGGGGGGAGAAGTTAGGCTCAATGGTCGAGGAGAGGGGCGATGACGTCAGCATATTCGTTTTCGCCGTCCAGACGAAAACGAACACGAAACGGAGGGGTGCCGTTTTTTTCTTTTCCACCCTGAGAGCTGGTTTCAAAAAAGTGTGTTTTCACGCCGCGAAAACACCAGATTCGTATGGACGGCAGGGCGAAACGCAAAAGACTTCTGCGGTTATACATCAAATAGCAACTTACACCCCACTGGCTACAGTTGTAACCGTTCACCCTACATACAATGCTAACCATCTGATCCCGGTGTGAATAAACATCCAGCTGGAAGATATGAAAAAACTACAAAAACTCCCTTTGACCACGAAAAATGTCTTCTCTTGCAGGAGTCTGCCGTTGGCCAGGAAGGGCGCCGTGTCCAGCGCCCTGTACATGGCCTGGCTGGAGGTGCTGACCAAGGACCTCCCTCCCCTCCTCCTGGTGCGCGGAAACCACCAGAGTGTCCTCACGTTCTACTCCTAAACACATATGGAGAACACAAATCCATGTTTTTAAGTCTCACATACACGTCCCAGTTCCAGTCCAGATCTACGGTGCACCACATACACTCCAGAGACGGTAGAAAACACAGCCACTGATGGAAACCATGCTGGTAATATGAATAAAGATGAAGGAGGTGATATTGGTTGAGATGTGTAAAAGCCCTACAAGTGATAGAGGAATGTCGGGGTTGGGTGGGGCTGCTTGGAAGGTTGCCCACTCTGCTCTTTTCTTTCTATTTATTCCAAGATGTCTGGGTTTTTTTCTCCTCTAGATGTAGTTTCTTCTCATTTCCTCATGACATTTTCATTTTTGTCATTTCTCTCAGGCTCCAAAGCAGTCATGCACAATGTTCACATTGTTGTTCTCATGATATGGAATACTCTTGATGTCATACATTAATCTGACCAGTTGTTTTCGTTTGTGACGCAGCAATAATCACCCTGTTTTTATTCTTAAATATTGGGAGAGAACCATGCAGAATGCTTTGCAACACTTTCTAAAGCCTTATGGATGTGCCTTCCAGTTGAATCAGAAACAAATAATTATAATCTCTATCCAGATAGGCAATATGACTTATTCTATTAGTGGATACTAGTTAGTTTTATTGAGTTTTAAATGTGATTCCTTCTTAGTTGGAGCGTAGTATTTATGCGAGTGGATTGCATGAACTTAATGAAGGATGTCCACCTGATTTGCATGACGACTTTATTTTCTTTAATTTCTCTTGTTACCCCAAATCAGTATGTTTATTTTTCGGCCATAGCATTTTTATTTTTATTCACTTTTGAGTTTTCCTTTTTAAAGCTGGTGAATATTTCCTATAGCCTCAGCTGATCGACACAAGATGCGGTAAACGTTCAGGCAGAGTGCCTAAAAACTGTTTGTAATGGTCTTAAATTTAAGATCTTCTTAATATGTCAAAAAAGATGTGAACCTAGTTTTCCATTGGCCTCGGCAGGTGGAGAACCGCTCTGCTGATTGACTAAATGAGTCTTTCTTCCTACAACTGTTGTGTTTCTGTGTCCACATGTACGGTTCTTACCCTGAGAAAACACCCAACAAGCTAGCTAAAACCTTGCCTTAACGCTAAAGATTGTCACGAGTTCCTTTTCTCTTATAAGCCATACTGGCTGGATAGTTTGTGGGTGAATGCACATCGCGACCCCTCACATGTTATGAGAAGTGTTTCAGCACAATTGTCTTCTTTACTGTATATACATCTTCTTCCCATAGTCCACTGCATCGGCCTGTTACATTGCTTAATGTGGGCCTGTGTGTCGCTGGCCAAGTGCTCAACCGACAGATACAATAATATATTCCACTTTGAGTTGGTGCCACAGTCGACGTGAGTTTAGCGCTTGCGCTCGTTTGTCCCCCTGCCGGTCTCCCATCGCTACAAAGCTTAGATGAGCAGAGAGAGAGAATGACACACGCGCTTCACACTGGAAGACTTGCTGGCAGGAAGAATGTGACTTTAGAATGTGTTGAGGCTGAGTGAAGATATACCTCTATGCATATGAGCTTGTGTTGCGTAAGTGCTTGTAATAAAAGTCCATGTCCATGTTAAAGGATCTACTCGCCTCAGTTCATATAAATGACACCAGCTTGCAGCCTTTTCAAGGCTCCAAGAAAGCCATGTATAAACCATTTCACAACTTTAATGACTGATGTTCTTAGCAGCTCCAACGTCTTCCCTGCTCTAAGCCCGGCAGAGAGAACGCCGGCTTGGCCAGAGGGTGTTGATCAGTGTCTGTTAACCACACAGCTCACTAAACTATTACTACTACTACTATTGATGTGGTCAAGTTGCATTTATTCCAAAGGTGTGTTCAGACCGAATGCAAAGTGCTTTTTAGAAGCTCCACCATTGCTTATGAAATCAGTTTAAAGAGGCAAATTCATGCATCAGAGTGACTTCAAATGTTTTAATATGTGGAACAAAGAAAAAAACATTTATGCCAAAGAGTTTGTGATGAAAAGGTTGGGTGGTTTGTACAGTCATTGAAGGTGAATAAAATGCTTCAGCGATATCAGTTGCATGTATAACATGAAGCAAACATGTTGTCAGCCTGAACACATCTTAACATGCTATAAACAGGATCATATTTTGCTAAATCCAGTTTATCAAAAAAGAAAACTACACAGCTGTTTGTGGATTGTGGACTTAAATGTAAACACAATTGAGAAGAAAAGGTGTTTCAGCTGCCAGGGATTATAGATTACAAACTGCCACAAACTAATGGAATAAAACAGGGTAAATATTCTAATTTCTAATCTCCTTTCCCTCTGCATTTCCCCTAGAAATGGGCAGTTTCAGCATTTAGCTTATTACTTTCATGTAATCTGTCCTTTTGCTGTATGCAATTTCAAAAGAAGAGGAATGCTTAGCTTAGTTGAATGTACTGTATAATAATGAACACTACCGCTAGGCATTAGCATAGCCTCCTTTTGCTTTCCATCATGTATATGAAATGTTTCCTTCATCGGTTGCAGCTGACGCGGTGCACTGTTCCATCCCATAATCACTCTGTGCTTCACCTGCAGAATAGGCAGGATTCGCTACATACAGGCTCACTATGTACACACTCGTGCTCACCAGTGTATGAAATGTACCTAAATACGTCCCAGTACTAGCTGAGGAACTGAATATTTTAATTGGTGGCACAAAGACGATCCCTGTTTGAGTTCTAACATGCAATAGCATCCCCCAAATGGTTAGTTGGTCATTGGTTCATATCTAAAATAGACCAGAGGATAATTACATTGATACAGGATGTATTCTGGTGTCAGACATCGACCCATGTGACTGAATCAGATTTGGATTGTGGACCCGTACAAACTGTTTGTGTGTGTTTAATCTGTAAAAATGACAAAACTAGAGACTGAAAGTCACGACATCTCTACATCTGCTGCTTTTGAATTTGTCCATTTAAAAAAAAAAAAAAGGTTGTGCAAGTGCTCCTACTTTATGAAAGTGCAGCATGAAATCACTTTGGTGTCAGTGGCTTTCTATAGTAAGTTTGGTTGACATCGGTCAATATTGCATCAGTTGCTGTTTGTACAAAGATTTGATTAAATATTTGTTTTTTCAAGCAGTAGAGCAATCGCTGTGTATATTTAGAACAAAATGTAGAATATTTTGCACCTAAATGTCAAGATTTCTACTTCAATCAATCAACATTGGTGGTTTGTGGGTTAAGTTACACTGATCCATTGCATAGTACCTGCTAAAAAAAGGTTCTGACATTTGGGGGCGCTATTGTGCACGACAAAATCCCGGAGTGATTCTTTAATTGCCATTGATTTCAGTTCTGCTGTGAAGCACTCACTTTCCCTTACTGTTACATAGCAACAATATTACAGGACACGGGTTACTCTATATATTTGTATGTCTAATAATCTCTCTCTCTATATATATCTATGTATATGTATATATATATGTATGTATATATATATGTATATATATATGTATGTATATATATGTATGTATGTATGTATGTATATATATATATATATATATGTATATATATATGTATATATATATATACGTATATATATGTATATATGTATATATGTATGTATGTATATATATGTATATATGTATGTATGTATATATGTATGTATATATATATATATGTATATATATATGTATGTATACATATATATATGTATATATATATATATGTATATGTATATGTATATATATATATATATATATATATATATATATATGTATATGTATATTTATATCTATGTATATGTGTGTGTGTGTGTGTGTAAATGTATTAATCTGACCAGGAGGGGATCTTTGTCTTTGATATGTCACATTTAATGAAACAAAATTACCTCCTGTCAACATTTTACAACCAGATAATAGTGTTTGTGTGTCACTTCATTCATCTCCTGATAGATTGTTAACCCTGTCTGAAAATACTACTGTTCTACTGAAGAAACCAAATATCACCTGTACTGATGTCATCATTGACGTCTGCTAGACATTGTTTGGATGGTTTTGCCAAAGCCCCTCCTCTCCGCTCCCCATCCATCAGGTGTCGAGCCATGATGATGGATGATGTTGCAAACCTAAATGAACCTGTATATAAACTTTGTAGTCTAATAGCATACATAAACGGAGTGGTATAACTATGGAGAAATTATATTTATTTTAGTTCAGTATTTTCTCCAATTTTTTTCTTTTCTTTTTGGTATATTTGGGTTTTGGTCGTTAATTAATTTGCATGTTGATTTTTTTTCTCCTATCGTTTTGTTGCCTTTTGGATTTTTAGCAAATTGTCTTTTCTCTCATTTGAGTCTGTGTATTTCTATCTATCTTAATGACTTGAGGAAAAGGCGCCACGTCAGAAGCAGATGGAACCTGTTTTCTCCTGTTTAACATGAACGTGGATGGAATCGACCCAGCTGATTGAAGCAGTAATGTTTTGATACACTGTACTGTCACAGAAATGCTTTTTCTAACATTTTAACATTTATGATTACCAATACTTTGTACATCTTTGTTGCAATAAATAAATCAAATGAAATTAGATACATTTTAAGGCTCCCTTTGTCCTCCGTATTATTTCTTCTACAGGTAGGAACGTGTATAGGATTGTAAAATATTTAAAGCTAGGTAACTATTTAATTGGTTTTGTCTGCTTGCCGATCCCAGCTATCATTGGGCGCAGGCAGGCTACACCCTCGACAGGTAACCAGTCTATCACAGGCAGTGTTGTATAAAGTACCCAAAAGCCATACTTGAGTAAAAGTAAAAGTACCTTACTGGAAAATTACTCAAGTAAAAGTGAAAGTTGCCTGCTATAATATTACTTGAGTAAAAGTAAAAAAGTAGCTTGTATTTACTGTACTTAAGTATCAAAAGTAAAAAGTACTGTTAATAAAACGCAATCAGAAATTTGCCCACTCACACACTCCTTCGTGGCCACAGGTAATACTAAACATAGCGATTTCAGCTGCATGATTTAAAAGCTAACTTATTAATAACACTACCACTATGTAAATTAGTCTGACTGTCATCATCAGCTGGTTTGCTATATCAAAACTCGGACTCTCCAAACACAGGTACGGTCTCCAATAACACCAGAAAAAGACAGACAGATCATTCAATAACCCAGGAGTTCAGTTTTTGGCTAGCAGAGGCCAAGCCCACTCACGTTAGACCACGGAGACGCTCAGGGGCCGAGGGGCAGTAAAAAACAAAAACAAACAAACAAAAACGTAATCCTCGACTGTATAGTTTCACTGCGTGGAACAACACACTCTTTGCTTCACCATTAAAGTCTATTGACAGTAACACTATGCTGGTTGTTTCAGCAGCAGGTTCAGTCACCGATTCAGTCACCTCCTCCATCTCTGACATTTTGCTTCTCTGTCTTCCTCCTTCTCTTCAAGTAGGCTAACATTAGAGACCCGACTTGTCTGAGACTACTACTAGCATGACAATGCGACCATTAATTTGAAATTTGGCCGCTGATTTCATCCGCCGCACAACGGGGTAAACCAATGATAACATCTTGCGGTCTGTATCTCCCAACATCATTGGCTACTAGTCCCACTACAACAAAACAAAGATTGTCCATTGGCTGTCACGTTCCTTCTTATTTTGTAACGAGTAACGAGGATGCTCAGGTAAATGTAACGGAGTAAAAGTACTGATTTTTTTCGGAAAATGTAGTGAAGTAAAAGTAAAAGTCGTCAGAAATAGAAGTAGTAAAGTAAAGTACAAATATAAAAAAATACTACTTAAGTAAAGTAACGAAGTATTTTTACTTCGTTACTATACAACACTGATCACAGGGCTCACATGTAGAGACAGATAGGTAACCAGTCTATCTGACATGTAGAGACAGACAGGTAACCAGTCTATCACAGGGCCAACATGTAGAGACAGACAGGTCACCAGTCTATCACAGGGCTGACATGTAGAGACAGACAGGTAACCAGGCTATCACAGGGCTGACATGTAGAGACAGACAGGTAACCAGGCTATCACAGGCAGACATGTAGAGACAGACAGGTAACCAGTATGCCACAGGGCTGACATGTAGAGACAGACAGGTAACCAGTCTATCCAGTGGCGGTCCTAGGTTTCATGACGCCCTGGGCGAACCTCACCTCCAGAATTGACACGATCACTCGCGGCACACGCAAAAAATAGAGCAGACGCCGAAACGACCGCTTCACGGCGCGGGGCGGCCGCGCCTATTCGCGGCGCTTCCACGGCCGGTGTGAACCAGTCTCTCTCAGCATCAGCAGACGCACCTTTTTTTTGTGCGGGCGCTCATGCCGCCCCTCCACGAATGCCGCCCTGGGCGGCTGCCCATAGTGCCCATATGAGAAACCGCCACTGAGTCTATCACAGGGCTCACATGTAGAGACAGATAGGTAACCAGTCTATCTGACATGTAGAGACAGAAAGGTAACCAGTCTATCACAGGGCCGACATGTAGAGACAGACAGGTAACCAGTCTATCACAGGGCTGACATGTAGAGACAGACAGGTAACCAGGCTATCACAGGGCTGACATGTAGAGACAGACAGGTAACCAGTCTATCACAGGGCTGACATGTAGAGACAGACAGGTAACCAGGCTATCACAGGCAGACATGTAGAGACAGACAGGTAACCAGTATACCACAGGGCTGACATGTAGAGACAGACAGGTAACCAGTCTATCACAGGGCTCACATGTAGAGACAGATAGGTAACCAGTCTATCTGACATGTAGAGACAGACAGGTAACCAGTCTATCACATGGCTGACATGTAGAGACAGATAGGTAACCAGTCTATCTGACATGTAGAGACAGAAAGGTAACCAGTCTATCACAGGGCTGACATGTAGAGACAGACAGGTAACCAGTCTATCACAGGGCTCACATGTAGAGACAGATAGGTAACCAGTCTATCTGACATGTAGAGACAGACAGGTAACCAGTTTATCACAGGGCCAACATGTAGAGACAGACAGGTAACCAGGCTATCACAGGGCTGACATGTAGAGACAGACAGGTAACCAGTCTATCACAGGGCTGACATGTAGAGACAGACAGGTATGTGCTAAAAACAACTTAAGTAACAATTAAGTGTACTTAGCACACTTAATGCCCTCAACATGAAAAGAAACAGTGACTGTTGGTGCTGTATGGTTTTTTAGGATGGCAGTGGAGCATGGAAATGTTTCAGGTCTGTCCTATTTTTTCAGTTGACACTGAATGTTTACTCCACTAGAATGTGTAGAATTGTCAAGCGAACTGAATGTTTTTGTGTATCAAAATAAAAACTTTCATTCAACTATTGATTTTTACTGTATTTTTATTTATGTAAGCAACTCTCTTCCTCTCAGGACACCACAGGTCCTTTCTCCTCTTCCTCTTCCTCCAGCAGACCTGGGGCCTCATTTATAAAGCTTGCGTACGCACAAAACGGGTCTGGAAATGTGCGTACGCCACTTTCCACGCAAAGGTTGTCATCTATAACCATATAACCACTGATTATAAACCAGTGGTGGGCCGTTATCGGCGTTAACGTGCTGCGTTAATGCGAGACTCTTATCGGGCAATAAAAAAAAATATCGCCGTTAATCTATTCTTAAAGTTGGGTTGGGAGCTGGGTCTATCAGGGCTATCCAATTGGCGGCCCCCGGGCCAGATCCGGCCCACGAAGGAATATTTACTGGCCCTTTTAGTGGAAAAAACATGCTACGTTCTTCTTTGTGTACTTTACACGCTTGACGTTGTTCTGATGACCGTTGACCACGCCGTTGAACCACCATGGCCCTTTTCCACCGAGGCATTTTGAGGGCCGGTTCGGAGCCGGTGCCCAATCGCGGACCAGTTCTTCCTGTTTCCACAGACAAAGAGCCGGCTCTCGGCCTGGAAAACTGGTTCCCGAGCGGCCCCAACTCCTTGCTGGGCTGGAAGCCCTGGCTTACGTTAGGGGCTGGGGGCAACGGGGGAAAATACGCCACTGCGGAGTGCAGAGTTTTACTAACGTTACTGTTCCCGGTACGTTTCACTTTTAAAATGTTTCACCTCGTTGCTAACCAACGACACATTTCTGTTTAGTTTACCAAGCTAGTGATTACGTGTGTAACAGCAGCAACTAGTGGCTATGCTTCCTCGGGTAATGTAAGTTGACCGGCTCGCTAGCCCGCTAGGGTGATATTGCTAACAACAACGTTAGCATGCCACTTTCTGACTGCCGTTGGCTCACTAAACGTTACCAACTACCAACGTAACATAACATCTGTGTTCGCAGCGTCGTGGACACGTTTGTGATTAAACCGCTGTTCTCTGGTTTGTGTTTGTAGAGCTGTCAGACATCGGCGATATTGAACGGAGGTCCAACCTGCAGATGACTAAACATCAAACACTGTTCTAAACTTTAAACATTTTTTTTGTGATTTTAGTATTTTGTGTATTTTATTGTTATTGTATTATTTGCCCAAATAAACACTTTTTTTCTGAAGAGACATGTCTGCTATGCTTGAAATTAGCGCTGCGGGGAAACCTCAGACTTATACAGTGACGTAATGACGTGGCTCTCTGGGCTCTCTAGCCGGTGGAAACGCAAACAGGTTCTCAGACGGTTCGCAAGTTGAACCAACTGCGAACCAGCACGGGCACGGCCCGGTTCTTGAACTAGGTTCGCGTTGGTGGAAAAGGGGTACAATGTCGCTTTCTACTTTGAAAGTTGAGACAGAAAATACTTTATTTTGATAAGCTGTTGCACTCTTCAGACTCGTGGTGTGAGCGTTACCGGACTGGTACATTTCTAATAAAAACGCGGCTGTGTGTCTCCGTCCAAAATCTGCTGCGCTCACGCTGCCTGCTCGCACAGATCCACTCGTGCTCACATGCGCTGATGCAGGTCGAGTGTTTACCAGAAATAGCCTATATGCAGAGACGGCGCGCCTTGAAAGCAACATCAAGCCATGCGTGTGTCATACGGTATACGGATCAAATGGCCCTGGTGTGAGTGCGCCCTTAGGCAGCCTATGTTAATAAAAGAAGGAATGTTTTTTGATAAGCTGTGGAACTCTGAGTTAACCTATTTCAACCTGAATTTCTATGAACTGTTGAGTAAACCTATAATAACTTATGTTTTACTTGATAAAATAAGGCAATATATGCACTCATATGTCGTTCTGTAGCTATTATTTTGATGCTCATCATTTTCAAGCCCCTCGTTTTGGATAATTTCCATCAACTGGCCCTCTGTGTTCGAAATGCCATACTAACGTACTGCCTACTACATACTCAACGTGTATACTGCATACCGCCTACTAAATGAACGTTTGAGTATGCTGTTACCCTCAGACTGTTCACACTGAAGTATACACGTGTATACTTCAGTGTATACTTCAGTGTATACTTGTTTTTTTTTAACTTTATTGACATCTCGTCCTCATCTTCTCTCACGTAACCAAATCGATTACGTTAGCGGTTCTAGCCGTTTAATGGAAATTACTTATCAAAATATAAAGCATGATTATTATTACAGTTAATTAAATATTTCTAAATATTTTATAAGTCAAATTACAACTGTCAAATGTTTTTTACAGTTTATTATATATGCACGCTCTCACGCTTTCCCTCTTTCTTCCTCTTACCTGAGTAGCTACCTTCACTCGATCGCGACTATTAAGCAGCTTTTATCGATCATTAATCGTCCGTTCATAGATCGTATTATACCTCTGACCACGGAACACCAGCACCTTCACCACGGAGATGACGCAGGCAATTTGCCTGTCAGAGGAGCTACATTATTCACATGTACATGGAATTTGGATTTCCCTCTGAAGTAAGTAATATGGCTTATTTGGTTTAAATACGTTCCTTGATTATTTGATTATCAATAGATGTGCATATGCGTCCTGCTATGTGCCCTGCTAACAACATTAGCCTCACTCGCCAGTTCGTCAAGCGCAGCCTAGCTGAGTGCTAGCTAACTCCTGACATGGCAATGTGGGCCCTGCCTCCCGCACGGGTACGGTCCGGGGCAACCAACATCACCCACTCCACCAACTTCAACCCCTGGTCCACTGCTGCCCCAACACAACCCACTCACAAACCTCCCTCATGGCTCACCTATCCCCTCACTCTGGACTAACTCTCGCCCCCCCGCCATTCCCACTTGCCGTACTGACAACCTCAACAACCTCCGCTCCCCCTCCCCTGCTCCTCCATCCATCTCCCTTGCACTACTGAACTGTCGCTCCCTCTCCAACAAATCACCTGTTATATCTGAACTGCTTCTGGACAATAACCTTGATCTGCTCTTCCTCTGTGAAACATGGCAACAGCCCCTGGACTACTATGCTCTCAACCAAGCCACTCCCTCCAACTACAGCTACATCGCCAAACCCCGCCTTTCCGGCCGAGGGGGGGGCGTTGCCGTTCTCCATAAACAATCCCTGACCATCACTGAACTCAATCTCAACCTCCCATCTATCTCATCCTTTGAACACCTTGCCTTCTCCCTCCCCAACTCCATCACTGCTGTTCTAATCTACCGTCCCCCGAAGCCCCACCCATCTTTCCTCTCTGAACTGTCCAAACTCCTCACCATTGCATCCTCTCTCTCTTCCCGCCTCCTACTTACCGGTGACTTCAACATCCACATTGATCAGCCCAACACCCCACTGACATCTGACTTCCTCTCACTTCTCGACTGTTTCCACCTCACCCAACATATTGACTTCCCCACCCATACCAAAGGCCATATCCTTGACATCGTCTGCTCCGCCTCCCTACCCGTTTCTAAGCCACATCCCCTCCCCTTCCCTCTCTCTGATCACCTATGCATCATCTTCTCCGCCCCTCTACCCTCCCCCCATATCCCCATAAAACGCTCCATCTCCTACCGCAACATCAAATCAGTCAACCCACTCTCCCTCTCCCAGCTCATATCCTCTGCCTTCCCCCCCTGACTCTGCTCCCTCTTCCCCCGACGACTATGCCATCATGCTCAACTCCATCCTCTCCGACTCACTTGATTCCCTTGCCCCCTGGAAAACGTCCTCTGTCTCATTCACCAACTCTGCCCCCTGGTACACCCCTGAACTCCGCACCATGAAACAGACCGGCCGCCAACTCGAACGACTTTTCAAACGAACCCACCTCACCGTTCACGCTGAAGCTTACAAACACCACTTCTCCTCCTACCGTGATGCTCTCCAAGCTGCTAAATCTGCCCACTTTCTCCACCCTCATCAGCAGTACCAATCGGAACCCCCGCATCCTGTTTTCCACCGTCAACAAACTGCTCCAGCCGCCAGACATCAATCCAACCTCCTCACCCGACCTCTGCAACTCTTTCCTCCTCACCTTTAACAACAAAATCTCCCAAATAAACAGCTCCCTGACTGCCGCCGCCGGCAACTCCTCCACCACCACCATTCCAGGCCCCTTCCCCCTCCCAGACCTCCCGCCCCCCCCTTCTCTCACTGCCTTCTCCCCCATTGACTCCTCCCACATTTCAGACATCATCACTGCGTCCAAAACAACCGCCTGCTCTCTCGACCCCCTCCCAACGGCTCTAACCAAGGCCTGCCTCCCTGTCCTCATCCACCTCACCCTCTTCAATCAGTCTCTTTCCCTTGGTCTTGTTCCCTCTATCTACAAAACTTGCCTCCATCACCCCCATCCTCAAAAAGCCCACCCTTGATCCAGCCAACCTCTCCAACTACCGTCCCATCTCCAACCTGCCGTTCCTCTCCAAAACCCTCGAACGCATTGTCGTCGCCCAACTCCACACCCACCTCCAGTCAAACAACCTCTACGAACCCCTCCAATCTGGTTTCCGCCCACTCCACAGCACCGAAACTGCCCTTGTTAAAGTTGTCAACGACCTCCTCACCTCTGCAGACTCCGGCGCCCTCAACATCCTGCTATTACTTGACCTCAGCGCAGCCTTTGATACTGTCAATCATTCCATCCTCCTTAAAAGGCTGCGCCAGCAGGGTGTTGAGGGCACTGCTCTCGACTGGCTCACCTCCTACCTCACTGACAGGCAACAGTTCGTCTCCCTCTCTGGCCACACATCCACCCTCTCCCCTGTTACCCAGGGGGTCCCTCAGGGCTCAGTCCTTGGCCCCCTTCTCTTCATCTGCTACCTGCTCCCCCTTGGACACATCATCCGCACACTCAACCTCGACTTCCACTGTTATGCTGACGACACCCAGATCTACATCCCCACCAAACCCACCCAAAATCCTCCCCTCAACCACATTGAAACCTCCATCTCTACAATAAAAACATGGCTATCCGAGAACTTCCTCAAACTCAACAGTGACAAAACAGAGCTCCTCCTCATCGGCACCAAATCCACTCTTAACAAAACTGGACCCATCTCACTCACCATTGACAGCTCGACCATCTCTCCCTCCCCCCTGGCACGCAACCTTGGCGTTATCCTGGACCCCACCCTCTCCTTTGATCCTCACGTCAGCTCCACCATCAAGACCTCCTACTTCCACCTCCGCCGCATCGCCAAAATCAGACACTGCCTCTCCCCCCCTGCTGCTGAATCCCTTATCCACGCCTTCATCTCCTCACGTCTTGACTATTGCAACTCCCTCCTCACTGGCATCACCTGTCATTCCCTCCATAGACTTCAAATGGTCCAAAACTCTGCTGCTCGCCTCCTCACTCACACCCGGTCCCGTGAACACATCACCCCCGTTCTTTACTCCCTCCACTGGCTCCCCATCAAACAACGTATTGACTTTAAAATACTCCTCCTGACCTTCAAAGCTCTCCACCACCTGGCCCCACCCTACCTGTCTGACCTCCTTATCCCCCACCGCCCCTCCCGAACCCTCCGATCCTCCTCCTCTCTCACTCTGACTTTACCACCATTCAAATTCAAAACCTTTGGATACAGAACTTTCTCCAGAACTGCACCCCGACTTTGGAACTCTCTCCCCAAACCCATCCCTGACTCTCCCTCACTCACCACATTTAAATCCCGCCTAAAAACCTACCTTTCTCACAAGCCTACGATCTCCCCTACCCATAACTACCTTCCTTCCTGCCCCTTCCCCCTGACCCGCCCCTCTACACTCTCTCCACTCTCCTCACTCATCAGCCCCCCACCGCTCCTCAATCCACCGCCCACCGTTTGAGTATTGTTGTACCTGTTTTGTCTGTTTCTTATATCAGTGTCAACTACTCTACGCCCCACTACTGCTGTTTTCCCTGTCGTGTTATTGTTTCTCGCTATCTTTGTTTGTTTGCTTGTTATTTGTGCTTTATCTCTGTACTTATGTTTTAACTTTGTTACTATGCCCATCTACCTCTGTAAGCGACTTTGGGTCCTTGAAAAGCGCTATATAAATTAAATGAATTATTATTATTTTATATGCATGCATAAACAAATGTAGGCTACATGTAGGCTAATATAAGTGGTTTTAATAATATGTATGAGTTTGGTGTGATAAAAATAAACAAGTACAAGCAAGTGGGATATTAGTGAATAATTTATTAGACAAATAATCCATGTTATATATACAGGTTGCAATACGTGGATGATAAGAAGGAATAAGTAGTTTATCAACAAATTAATAGGAAAACTTCTGTCTTTCAAGGCGTTCCACGGAGAACCTCGTCCACTGCTTACTAACAGAACAGATGGGTTCCATGTCCATAGTTCCACGGTGGTGATAGGGGTGACAGCGACGAAGCCAACGAGCCACTCCAGCAGTCCTGGTACATCCTCAGAGTCTCCAGCAGTCCTGGAACATCCTCAGAGGCTCGTAGCTGCAGTGTCTGCTCCAAATGTCCAGATCCCTGTGTTGCAGGAACATGATTATTGTTGAGGTTTTATTTGTGTTTATCAGTAGTGCAGTTTATAAGTAATACCACACAGTAGAAGTTGTTACAGACAAATGTTTCCTGTTTAATGTTTTACGATTATTAGGTTGTGTACAAATCTAAATAATAAATATCTGAATATATATATGATTGTTGACTCATGTTTTAGGCCTGCAGGTCTATTTCCCTCCTGCTCTGGAGGAGAGACCCTGCTGCAGTGGTTGGCATCATGGCTGAGGAGATGGGGTGTAGTGGGGTAATAGCAGGTCTTTGCTCCATCACCTCATCCATGACAACAAACACTTCCAGTGTACAGCAGTGACCTCTCCTCCCTCAGTGCTGACATCTTCAGTTCATACAAACAACACTTCTCATAATCATTGTTTAGATCAACTATTCACCACTAGTCATATATTAGAATATGTACTGTAATACTGTACCACATGGGATCAGCTTAATGGACTCTGATGTTTGAACACATTGTAGATATTAACTTTTCCTGATTATTAATAAGAAAGACAACTTCATCTTGTTTCTTTTATGCTATAGTGTTAAATACTTTAAACTGCTTCCAACTCACTTTGTATTTCTGCTTCATGTTCTCCCACTTCTTCTTTGTCCATCCGGCTCCACCTTCCCTCCATCTAATGTTCTTCCATAAACATCCTATATGAAGAACAGCACGTAGAAAAGTGTTACAGTTCATTGATGATTTCTTGCTGTTCAACAGAAACGTTTCAGGTAGACATCTCAGGAGAGCAGTACATCTCCCATCTATATACGCTGGTGTTCAACCTTATATAATTGAGAAGCTAAATATGCAACAGTAGTAAGCCCTGCATATGAGAATTATCACATTTAACACCACATTTTTTAAGTGAAGCCTCTAAGAACAGCAGTCCTCCTGCCGGTGAACGTCTCCTCATCGTTCCCCCCACTGAATGAGGCGCTCGGTGTCTGCATCCGTCCCTTTAACGGACAACGGTGCACGGCGTTATTAATCACCGTTAGTAAATATATAACCACGGTTTACCATAAGCACTATATTCTTAGTTAACGTCAGTAAAAACGGCACATTTGCCGCTTCGGTTACGCTCGCTAACCTCTATGGTAAATAACCGTCAGTAGGCTAGCCGGCTGGCAGGACCTCCGATTCCAACAACAATAAATTAACGTTCATTATCAATACGATTTAAAAGTCAGCTGGAAACATAAAAATCGTGTTACAGTATACTTACATGTGTACGCGGTTTGTTGCTGACTGTCGCCAGAATCACTGCAATCGTCCGCCATTATCCAAAACTTTTCAGAAGTCAGACGAGCCGCAATGTATTTTGGGGAAGTTGAGTAGATTTAGCAAGGTCCGCTGTATACTCAGAAATTCTTGCCAATACAGTATACATCCGGGCATTTCTCGCGTACACAAATCCACATACTATTGTATGTGAACGCACTACGTACTCAACTTTACGTCACAATTTAGTACGAGTAGGACGTTAGTATGGCATTTCGAACACAGCCCTACTCAACTTCCCCAAAATGCATTGCGGCTTTTCTGACTTCTGAAAAGTTTTGGTTAATGGCGGACGAATGCGGCGATACGATTTTTATGTTTTCAGCTGACTTTTAAATCGTATTGATAATGAATGTTACTTTATTGTCCTGCTAGCCAACTTACCATAGAGGTTAGCGAGCGTAAGCGAAGCGGCAAATGTGCCGTTTTTACCGTCGTTACCTGCGAAGATAGTGCTTATCTTAAACCGTGGTTATAACGTTGATTAATAACGCGGTGCATCGTCCGTTAAAGGGACGGATGCAGACACCGAGCGCCTAGTCCGGTGGAGGGAACGATGAGGAGAACATCACCGGCAGGAGGAATGCTGCTATTAGAGGCTTCACGTAAGAAAATGTGGTGTTAAATGTTATAATTATCATATGCAGTGCTCTGTTTAAGTTTTGCTGTTGCATATAATATTTAGCTACACATTGATATAAGGTTTAACACCAGCGTATATACAGTAGATGGGAGATGTACTGCTCTCCTGAGATGTCTAAGTTAAACGTTCTGTTGAACAGTTATTTTAGTCGACAAGAAATCATCAATGAGCTGTAACACTTTTCTATGCGCTGTTCTTCATACAGGATGTTCATTAAAGAACAGGGATGGAGGGAAGGTGGAGCCGGATGGTCAAAGAAGTGGGAGACCCTGATGCAGAAATACAAGGGGAGTTGGAAGCAGTTTAAAGTATTGAACACTACAGGCTCATTTATGCTCTACGCTAGACACGCATACGGATATGGACGGAGCCTTCTGTCCGTTCTCTGCGTACATTTCATCCGTATTTCTGTCCGTATCCTGCAAGCTTGCGGATGCGTACCGATACGGACCAAACATTGCAGTTCCAACGGAAATCGTGGGGGCAGTGTCGGGCATTGTACACAGAAAGTGTCGTGAATAGCATACACAAATTAAAAAACGTTTTAAAAATGACTGATCCCTGACGTGGTGTAGTGGGTAGCACTCTCGCCGCACAGCAAGAGGGTCCCGGGCTCCTTCTGTGTGGAGTTTGCATGTTCTCCCCGTGCAAGCGTGGGTTCTCTCCGGGTTCTCCGGCTTCCTTCCACAGTCCAAAGACATGCATGGGGATAGGTTCATTGGTGACTCTAAATTGCCCGTAGGTGTGAATGTGAGTGTGAATGGTTGTTTGTCTCTACATGTTGGCCCTGCGATAGACTGGCGACCTGTCCAGGGTGTACCCTGCCTTCGTCCAATGACAGCTGGGATCGGCTCCAGACCCCCGCGACCCTGAATACAGGATAAGCGGTAGACAATGGATGGATGGATGGATGGATGGATGGATGATCCCTGACGCGAGGAAGCGAATGGTGACCGCTTGTCGCTCAGCCGGCATCACCGGTGAATTGTGCGAGTTCCCATGCTTAATGTGAGCAGCCACCCGGCGAAGCCAGTTGTCAAAAACCCCGACGGACATTGTGATATACTGAAAATGACGTTCGTCGTCATGTATTCAGTGGTCTCACAGACCACCGCCGTCTACAACACTGCCTGCGATTTTGCCTCCTTCTCAATAGATGCAGGATCGTTATCTCCTCCATTGTCCAGTCGCCATGTTTGTTGTTGTGATAAACTTATTTTTTTAAACTTTATTGGAGTAACGTTTTAATGTGAACAACGCCCTCTAGGGATGTTTTGCTCAACGTCCATTCCAACGTAGAGGACGCATGAAAGCATGAGGGCAGCGATGTTTAGAACGTTCATAACGCACGTCTCTATTTACGCACGAAATGGAAGCATAAATGAGCCTTTAAGCATAAAAGAAACAAGATGAAGTTGTCTTTGGTAATATCTACAATGTGTTAAAACATCAGAGTCCATTAAGTTGATCCATGTGGAACAGTATTACAGTACATATTATAATATATGACTAGTGGTGAATAGTTGATCTAAACAATGATTGTGAGAAGTGTTTGTATACGTTGTTTATAGGAATAGAAGGTGTCAGCACTGAGGGAGGAGAGGCCACTGCTGCACACAGGAAGTGTTTGTTATCATGGATGAGGTGATGGAGCAAAAACCTGCTATTACCCCACTACACCCCATCTTCTCAGCCAGATGCCAACCACTGCAAATAGACCAGCAGGCCTAAAGAGGAAACATGAGTCAATATATCAATATATATTCAGATATTTATTATTTAGATTTGTCAGTTTTGTGATTTGTGAGTCAGTTACTCAGGCAACATACTCCGTGAACCTAACCTGCTTGCTGGCAGGTTTTCTTCAACAAACCGTGAGTTTCTCCTACATGTTTCTGCCTTTTTCCGGAATCTGAAGAAACTCTGAAAAAATGTGCTGTCCTTTTCTCGTCAAACTAATCGATATAAAAGGGAATCTAGCAGCTTTACGTCGGGAGAGTATTTTGATGACCTTTCCTACCGATCACATATCACAAGCGAAACACATGGCTACTTAGCTGGAGCGGAAAATATCAGACGCTATATCTACGGTTACATTTCAACGGGATAAAGACAGCGAAATGGAGGAAATCCGTAACTTTGACTGCAAATGCTACGGAAGAAGAAAGGAGAACTCTCTCCTTGGAAGACATTCATGTAGCGACAAACTTTCTCAAGAGTTTATGTACATGGATGTATTCTTTAGCTGCCGAAAGAGAGCAAACGGACATACATGGGACTGCATGGGACATACATGGGACTGCATCCACCAAAAAGCCGCAGACAAAAATAAACTGCGCCCGGACCTCTTATTTCATCGGAGCCAACGAAGTCTGCAGGAATACTTTTCAGTTTCTTTTGGGGTGAGTTTCCGTGAACATCCAAGTTAACTACTTTGCTTGACTAGCTAAGCTAGCTCAGTGCTGTCGTTTTAAAATTATATGCACATCGAAACTAAGCTGTAATGGGAGGTTTTTGGCTCGTAATGAGCATCTGATTTAACAGTAAGGTGCAAAGGGGCCTGTTGGCATTGCTTGAATTGACTGTGATGCTAGTTTAGCAACTAGCCTATTCATTCAGACAATAAGTCGGGCCGTAAATCTTTCTGTCACGCAAACTATCTCGACTTTGCTGCAGTAACATTGCTCCGCTTTCTCAGGATGAGCTCGTTTTTCTCCATAAACACAAAGTAATATCTAATAACGCTCTCCCGGTTGCCATGGTAAATCGCAGTATCAGAACTCCATTGATGATGGCTTTGTTGAGTCAGCAGGCACGCGCATAACTCAAGAGTTTACACACTCAGAGTTGATTGAACTAATTCAAAACCGCTGTTCTGAAACCGAAAACTCTGAGTTGCCCATCTCAGAGTTGGTCAACTCAGAGTTCAGGGTTAGGTTCAGAGTTGGTTGAGCCTGCTTTCTGAAACGGGCCCCTGGACATTTGGAGCAGACACTGCAGCTACAAGCCTCTGAGGATGTCCCAGGACTGCTGGAGTGGCTCGTTGGCTTCGTCGCTGTCATCCCCATCACCACCGTGGAACTATGGACATGGAACCCATCTACAGTAATAAATTATTCACTAATATCCCACTACTTGTTTTGTTTTTTTATCCCACCAAACTCATACATATTATTAAAGGGATAGTTCGGAATTTTGGACATAAGACCTATTTTCCAACTCAGCCGGTGTGTTCGAGACGTCTGGAGACATTTTCAAGAAATTTCATTCAGTTCTTCTAGTTGCCGAGTTCGCTTGTGCTATGGCTAGCGCAAGTCAATCGTTCTAGTTAGCATGGCATTAAAAACACTCATACCGACTCCACAGTGCACCCGAGGCAAATCAATTTTAACGGCAGACTATCGATGTACATATCTGTGTTGATAGAATGTTTGAAATAAAACCAACCTTGCATTTTTTTAGGATTTATGTCTCGTGTCATACTTCCTAGTAGGCTATGGCAGCGGCGGACTGATATCACCTAGCACTTATAAGTTACCGGTTCTATAATAGTTTGTTGACCTGCTGTCATTGCTACAGACGCAGAGTAGCCTGCAATGCTAGTTTCTTCAATCTCACAGAAATGGCCACTTTTGGAGAATATACTGAACCTTTTGAAAACTCTGATGAGTTTTTTTCCACCCAAACCCAACCGTACCTGTACGAGCCTGAATATACAGAGGAAGAATTGCGCGAGAGGGATGCTCAAAGGGCAGAATGTGAACGAGCGTCTGTGGAGACCGAGATAGCCCCCCGCTGGAGCTGAGAACCGGGACCAAACAAACGGAGACTGGTGGTGCCAGGAGGGAATCCCCAGCAACGCGTCTGAGGGTGTACGGTTTTTCGGACGGAGCAGAGGTTTGGGTTTGCGGTGCGTAATTGTGGGTTGGCTGCGCTTTTCACCCAGGTCTGAGGGCATGAGGCCTGACAATTCGGCCTGGTTCGATTGCCTATTTACGGGCAGTATTTCGGGCGGCGCATATTAGAGTTTTGAGTCCGACGGAGCAAAGTAAAATTCCGCTGCTGCTGAGAAACTAGTCCCTCAAAAAATGGATAATTCATGCGATGTGAGGTTAGTTTTGTTTCAAATATTATTCTATCAACAGATATGTACATCGACCATCTAGTGTTTTAATTGATTTGCCTCGGGTGCACTGTGGAGTGGGCAAGACTGTTTTTAATGCCATGCTAACTAGAACGATTAAGCGAACTCGGCAACTAGAAGAACTGAATGAAATTTCTTGAAAACGTCTCCAGACGTCTCGAACACACCGGCTGAGTTGGAAAATACAGTAGGTCTTATGTCCAAAATTCCGAACTATCCCTTTAAAACTACTTTTTAGCCTACATGTCTGTTGATTTTGTTTATGCATGCATATGCCTGTCTGTTGATGATCACATAATAAAGGTACTTATTTAAACCAGATAAGTGATATTACTTATATAGCGGCGTTGTACTCCATCATTGCGTTGTGTAGTTTAATAGACGAAGAGACTTTGACAGTTGGCAATCTCACCGTTTATTTCGGACATTGGCTTGCCTGGCAGATGGATCAATAATACAGTCAGTCCCGGTTCCTCTCTCACATACACATACAGGGAGACAGCAAGGTCCGACTGTTCAACTAGTTTAAATGAACATAAAATAACATACAAAGCATACCTGGCAGAGGGATCAATAATACTGTGGCGAGCTCGGTTCGTGTGAAGAAGCAACGGAGATAATCTCACTTTCTTGAACAGCTACACGTTAGTAGTCCAACCCTGGTTCGCCCTCCACCTCAGGCTCAGGAGGAGGACCGAAGACCAGGTCCACAGGAGTGCGCAGCTTGCGCCCAAACATAAGAGCTGCTGGGGTGCAATTGGTGGACTCTTGGACTGCCGTCCGGTAAGCCCCCATAACTATAGGGAGGAGCAGGTCCCGCTGCCGCTGGCTGGTCAGGATCGCGAGTTGAGTCGCCAGGGTCCGGTTGAATCGTTCCACCAAACCGTCGCTCTGCGGGTGTAGTGGAGTAGTGCGAGTCTTCTTTACCCCCAGTCGCCGGCAGACCTCCCCAAAAACCCGGGACTCAAAGTTCCGGCCTTGATCGCTGTGCAGCTCCTCTGGCACCCCGAACCGGCAGAACATCTCGTTGGTCAGGTACTCAGCAGTGGTAGTGGCGGTCTGATCAGGAACTGCGTACGCCTCTGGCCACTTGGTGAAGTAGTCCATTGCCACTAGGACATACCGGTTCCCGCTGTCAGTGACTGGAAATGGACCGAGGATGTCGATGCCCACCCGTTCCATGGGAGCCCCCACCTGGTACTGCTGCAGAGGGGCATGAGAGCATCAGGTCGGCCCTTTCTGGACGGTGCAGGAGTCGCATCGATGGGCTTGCAGCTCTACGTCCTGGCGACAACCTGGCCAGTAGAACCGGGACCGGAGACGATGCAATGTCTTCTTAACCCCGGAAGTGCCCAGAGCCCACTGCACCATGGACCAGTTGGAGGATCTGTGAGCGCCGTCGACGAGGAATAAGGAGCTGGTGGATGTGACGATGCCCCATGGGAGCCTGCCAGCGACGATAGATGAGGTCTCCCTGGATGACCAGGCTGGACCACTAGGAATAATGGGCTTTAGTCTCCATGTCCAATGGGGATACGGCCGTCCATGCTGGTCGCTGTCCCTGCTCCAACCAACTCTGAACCCGGGAGAGGATAAGGTCCTGCCTCTGATCTTCCTGGAGTTGCTGGGGGTCGAGAGCCTCGTGGTCACTGCTGCCATCATCTGGGGGGTCAGCGTGCAGGACTGCCACTCTAGGGGTCGACGCCTCCCTCTCGTTGGCAGTGCCTGCAGTCCCCCATCTCACAGGGCCGACGGGACAGGGCGTCAGCGTTGCTGTGGAGCCGGCCTGGGCGATGTTGTACCTCGAAGTCATAGTCCTGCAGTATCTGTAGCCACCTGGCCAGCTGACCCTCAGGCTCTTTAAAGTGCAACATCCAGGTGAGGGATGCGTGGTCAGTCCGCAGCAGGAACCTCTGCCCGTAGAGGTAGGGACAGAAGTGGCGGAGCCCGAGGATGATGGCCAGCAGTTCTCTGCGGGTGACACAATAGCTCCTCTCCGGCCGGCTCAGAGAACAACTGTAGTAGGCCACTACCTGTTCCCCATGCTCCCTCTCCTGGGACAACACTGCACCGACCCCTACATTGCTGGCATCGGTGTCTAGGATGAACGGTAGTTTGGGGTCGGGTTAAGCCAGAACAGGGGCTGTCATAAGGGCAGACCGGAGCTGCGTGAAGGCGGCAGTGCAGTCCTCGCCCCACCGGAACACCTGGCCTTTTTGGGTCAACTGATGCAGCGGGCTGGCGATGGTAGCAAAGTCTCTCACGTACCGCCGATAATAGGAGGCCAGCCCTAGGAAACTCCGCAGCTCCAGGATGTTTTGAGGAACTGGCCAGTCCCTCACTGCAGCGACCTTTCACGGCTCGGTGGACACCCCTGCTGCACTGAGAACGTGGCCCAGGAAGGACGTCTGCTGCCGGAGTAACCTGCACTTTTTCGGGTGCAGACGTAGGCATTACGGTGAACTGCCACAGTCCCTGACCAATGGAGAACGCCGTCTTTGGTCGCGCCTCCTTTGCCAACTCTACCTACCAGTAGCCGCTGCGAAGGTCCAGGTAGGTGAACCACCTAGACCCAGCAATGCAGTTGAGGGTGTCGTCAATGCTGGGCAGCGGGTAAGAGTCCTTCCTGGTGGCTTCGTTGAGGAGTCTGCGCAGTCCACGCAGAACCGCCAGGTACTGTCTTTCTTCCTCACCAGGACTGCAGGTGCCGCCCTATGGACTATCAGGCGGCTCAATGACCCCCGCCTCTCCGCCGCTGCCATCTCTCTGATTTTCTCCTTGGCTGCGTTCCTTTTTGCGAAGGGCAGGCGGCGTGGGCGGAGACGAATGGGACGTGTGTCTCCAGTGTCAATGTGGTGCTGGACCAAGTTGGTCCGGTTACAGTCGTCGAGGTTGGCTGCGAAGATATCAGCGAACAGTTCCAACAGTTCCCGCAGCTGGCCCTTTTGCTCCGGGTCTAGACCCTCACAGATCCGCTGGAGCAGATCCTCGACGGCAGCTCTGGTTTCAGCTGACGGTGTTTGGGCTGCTGGAGGGGGCACGGCAGCCCCCCGTACTAGTGGTGCCAACGGAACTTCGGCGGCCGCTGTGTCGAGCATCACAGACGCAGAGCCCAGGTGAAGCTCGGCCCTGGTGACGTCGCGCCCCACTTGGTTAGGAGGTCCAGGCCAATGATGCAGGGGTCTTGGATCTCGGCCAACCAGAAGTTGTGGTTGGTGATTTGGCCAGCAACAGACACCTGAACCAGCCCTTCTCCTCTCATCTTGGCCCGCCCACCGGTGACTGTAGTTATATGGCGTTGTGTGATTTTCCAGCCTCGTGGCCTGGCGTCCTAAGTGTTGGGCAAAACTCCTGGTCGGACCAGGGATATGGTGGAGCCGGTGTCGACTAGAGCCCTGCATGGGGTCCCGTTGAGTGCGCAGTGCAGGTACAGTCCTCGACCGCTGCCCAGCCGGCCTAGTCTTGCGTATGGATCGGTGAGGGGTGGTGCATCGTTCCCGGGATGCGGTCCCCTCATTGTGCCCCCCCAGACTAGTTTAACGGAGGTTGGGCCGGTATGGGTCGACGAGCCGGGGCTGGGCAGTGGCGTGCCATGTGACCTGGTTCCCTGCACCTGTAGCAGCCCTCCAAGTCTCTGCAGGGCCACCCTTGATGTCGCTGTCATGGATGGGGGGATGTGGACGTCACCTGGCGTGCCACCTCCTCTTCGTCACTTCCTTCGTAAACCGCTTGGCACGCCCGGTGAAAACATAACACCCTCCCCCAACTATATCTGCCTCCGGCCGCAAGGCGTAATGGGCAATGGAGTCCCTCTCAAGTGTACCGGCTCTCCAGCGCTACAATACAGTCAGTCCCGGTTCCTCTCTCTCTCTCACACACACACACACACACATCTGAAAAATGTTAAAATGAAAAGAAAGTGCTGGTTAGCTAACATGTGTAGCACTAGCCATTTCGTAAACAAAAAGAAAGGAAAAACACCGTCAACTTTTTTTGACAGACCGTACAGGTTGACCGTTCGGGTAGTGATGTTATGGTTTGCCTCGAGGCTTCAAGGCATGTGCCGAGTATTTCGGCTCCTCCCCAACGAAGCTCCGTGTCGAGATCTGATTTACCTCGGCAAAATGCAGTAGTGTATGACGAGCGAGGCTTCGTTTCGGGCTACTGTTTCGCGAAACCGGTTTACAATTGGCGGGACATGTCAACTATAAAGATGCCTCGTACACGAATACTTACTCGTGGGTTTTTGTCAGTAGAGACAGTTTGACACATTTGGTTCTTTGCGACACGTTCAGTATGATGGAGTTCAGTAAGAAGAGAAAGTTCTCGCCTGTCTGGGAACACTGAGCAAATTTCTCCCAATAAGGTTTGGCTACTCACATCTGCCTTTCATTTTGAAGCTTGGTAAGTAGTAGGCCTAGTCTAATATAATGTAATGTGGTCTTTTGTATTGGTTGTTTTTGTCTGTTTAGGTGAAATGTCTCATCTGTGATAAGATGCTTGGTCTAATAATAACACCTCCTCTATGTTGAGGCATTACCGTGCTCTTCATGAGAGAGAGGAGACACCCTCAACATCTGCTGGGACTTGCACAGGTGCGTTGTGAGGGGCACCTTCAGATGAGGGGCAGTAGAGTTCAGTTCATCTGTGTGCGTGTGTGCTTTTGTAGGGTTCAGGTTTTAATAAGTTTAAGGCTGAGGGGCAAGGGAGTGCGAGTGTATGTTCGTGTGTGTGTGTGTGTGTGTGTGTGTGTGTGTGTGTGTGTGTGTGTGTGTGTGTAAAAAGTTTTGTGTGAGTGGAAGGCCAGTTAACAGGGGAGCCTAGAGAGAGTACTGTGACTTAGCTCCATTAGGCCCGAATCCCAAGTGAGATGACCCCGACCGGAACCAACCAGGTCAAGGCGGTGCTGTAGGCCGAACTTGGTACCCCAAAGCCCGCTCCAGGACAGGTCATCTCCTTCTCGGCCTTATTAGCTCCTGAGCCGCAAAGTCCAATAGATCCCACCTTCTCTTAAGTATATCTCCGCTCAGGTTGATGCAGCAAAAGACACCAAGAAAGGTGATACTTCTCTCTCTCTCTCTCTCTCTCTCTCTCTCACTCCTCTCTGTCCTCTTCCACTCTCTTTGTTTGACTGACTGCTCTGCAGCTCCCAGGTGTCCCTCTAATCACCTCCCTTGCCCCCACCTTCATTCCACTTCCTGTTTGGTCATTTTCAGCCATTAGCAGCCTGGCTGCTACACTCTCCCCCCTTTGTGAGAAAAAAAACTGTCAAGTTTTTGTTTGGTTTTTGTTTCCAGTTTTTAGTCAGAGAAACCCAGGAATTCCTCATCTCCAGAAGAGTCCTGAAAGATGTCCAGAAGTGTTTGTCTCTCCTGGTTCTCCACATCCTCAGCAATGATCTGGGCCGTGGCAGTTCTGAGCGGGAAAAGTTCCACCCATCGTGTGAAATAATCCACAAAGACCAAGAGATACTCGTGTCTTTCTGGGCTCTGTGGCAAAGGACCCATGATGTCAACCCCCAACACGGAGTTGGGTTTTGTTATCTTTGACTGCTGGAGTTTACCTGCAGGTTTTCGGTTATCTGCTTTCAGCTGCTGGCATTTCAAACAACTTTTTATGAACTGTTTCACATCCCTCATAAAAAGGGATGACACAACGGATCCCATCTTCTGTCTCTGAACATTAATCTCACTCTGCTAGCCGTCCAGTCCACAACATTCACTGATTGACTGTGTACGCGACACACCTCCGTAGCCTCTTCCTCTACCACCACTACGACAGTTCCCCCCGGCACCTCTATGGGTAACACCGCCCCCTGCTGGCCCCAGCCGTCACTAACCTCTCCCACTGCTGCAGTACCAATTCAAACAATTATCACAGCCAGACCCTATCACGCATATGGTGTTCTTAAAGCTGCAAATATTAATAATATCTCCTATATTAAATATAGTGCCACTGCTCCGTCACCACTTGGTATCCTGTGTAACCTGGCCCTGCTAAACATAAGGTCTCTCTCAAACAAGACTTTCATTCTTAATGATTTCATTTCATCCTCCCAGCTAGACTTCCTGTTTCTGACAGAGACCTGGTTGAAGCCTGGTGAACACAGTCAGCTTCTGGAAATGTGTCCCCCTCAATATAATTTTTATAGCTCCCCTCGGCTTTGCGGCCGTGGGGGAGGTCTAGCTGTTGTCTATGGAAAGTCCCACAAGTGTACTCTTATTAGCACTGATAATTACTCCAGTTTTGAGGTCCTAATGTTTAAATATGATGGCCCAAGCCCAGCCCTCTTTGTAGTGGTGTATCGACCCCCCAGGCCGGAGGCTACTTTTCTCACTGAGTTTCCTGAGTTTCTGACCTCAATTGTGATGAACTATGACAAAATGTCTTATCTCCGGTGATTTTAACTTTCACATCGATGTTAAATCCAATAGTAAAGCCATTGAATTCCTCGCCATTATGGATTCCCTCAATTTTGTACAGTTTGTCTCTGGCCCAGCCCATAATCACGGTCACACGCTAGACCTAGTGTTCACGCTTGGTCTGAATATTCCCTCCCTGACTGTGGAAAACATGGGGATCTCAGACCACCTGTGCATTAGATTCTCCACCCTGCTTCATTCTATTCCCAAACCTCAGTCATCTGTCTCATACTCTCGCACAATAAACACCTCTTTAGCTAGGACATTTTCTGAGGCCTTTGCAGCCTCATCCTTATTCTAGAGTGTCCAGGCTTGTTCCCATTATATCAATACTGAAGAGCTTTTAACCCAGTTCAATTCTACCTGTGCTCTTATTCTAGACTCTGTTGCCCCCCCCAAGCCTAGGAAACCTAAAACTAAAACCCAGCCCTGGCTTAATGCCAACACCCGCGCACTGAGACAGTCTTGTAGAGAGGCGGAAGAAGGTGGAAAAGTGACAGGTTACAAGTCTTGTATGACATCATGAGAGGCTGTCTTGACACATACCAGCAAGCTGTTAAGGCAGCAAGGGCTACATACTTTGCGAACATCATCTCCAGAAACTCCCACTCCTCAAAATCATTATTCAAAGCAATTAACACTATTCTAAATCCTACTGCTAGCCCCTGCCCTGCCCCTTCCACTGTTAGTTGTGAAGACTTTCTACATTTTTTCATAAATAAAATTGAGAACATCCGATCTGCAATCTCACCTTCAACTTTTGACCCTTCCTCCCTCCTGCCTTGCCCTGCTGTTCTCACCAGGTTTGAGCCTGTGTCCCTCTCTCAGATTGTCGACACTGTCTCCCATACTAGGCCGACTACCTGTACCACAGACATTGTTCCCACCCAACTGCTGAGGGAAGCTTTTAACACTCTAGGTCCCACAGTGTCACTCCTCCTCAATAGTAGCCTGGCTAATGGTTCTGTTCCATCATGTTTCAAACACGCAGTTGTTCAGCCAATTATCAAAAAACCAAACCTAGATCCTGCTGTTCTAAATAATTTTCGACCAATCTCAAAACTCCCGTTTCTATCCAAGGTCATGGAAAAAATTGTTTACTCCCAGCTTCTGTCCTTCTTAGATAAAAACAACATCATGGACAAATTTCAGTCAGGTTTCAGGGCACGGCATAGGACAGAGTCAGCACTGCTGAAAGTCACAAACGACCTACTGCTCTCCCTCGACTCTGGTAAACCCGCCTTATTAATACTCTTAGATCTCAATTCTGCCTTCGACACTGTTGACCACTCCCTCTTGCTGAACCGGCTTGAGCACCAGGTCGGTATCCAAGGCAGCGCTCTCCAGTGGTTTGCCTCCTACCTCTCTAACAGATCCTTCTCTGTTAACATCGGTAATCTTTACTCTTCATCTGCTCCAATCACATGCGGTGTACCCCAGGGTTCCATTCTAGGCCCCATCCTATTCGCCCTATACCTGCTCCCTTTAGGCTCCATTCTCCAAAAGCACAATATCGCATATCATTGCTACGCCGATGATACACAGTTATATCTCCCTCTCGAACCTGGTCATAGCAACAACTCCACCTTGGAGTCCATTCTTGACTGCCTCCAAGACGTCAAACTATGGTTGGCAAATAACTATCTCCAACTAAATGATGGGAAGACAGAAGTGGTCTTCTTTGGCCCCCCAAACTCCTCCATAGGTATAATAAATCACTTAGGTCCCCTGGCGCCCAATCTTCATACCCATGCCAGAAATCTTGGGGTGATCTTCGATCAAAATTTAAAATTTGACAAACAAATAAAATCTGTGGTGAAAAGTTGTTTTTTCCAACTACGAAACTGAAATCAATTCTCTCCCTCTCTGACCTTAATACAGTTACCAACGCCCTGATTACCTCTAGGCTGGACTATTGCAACTCACTTTATTTAGGTATTAGCCAGTCATTGTAATGGTTAAAAAAAGTGTTTAAAAGTGCTGTTAAAATGGTTAAAAAAAGTGTTTAAAAGTGCTGTTAAAAAATGCTAAAAGGTTTTAAAACTTATGTGGTTTTGCTAAAAACAGTAAGAAAAAGAATGCTTTAATTCATGAAAGTACATGGTTAAAAACATAACATCATAAGTAATGATAAAGGTTTAAAAAAGTGGATTAAGGTGAAATTCATTGTGATCTGCTGATCGAGTGATCTGTTATCTGCTACTCTGGTCTTCTAGTCAAACAAGCAGAGTGATAAGCTAAAAGGGATATCTATGTTTAAAACGTAACTAATTCCTTATTCTATTTTAGAAAAGCTCTCTGATTAATGTTTCATATTGTTTCTAAAGTGTTCTTTCTTATAAGTTATTTCTTGAAAGCTAATCCTCAAATCACCTCTGGTGTTCGGGTTTCGATTGCTTGTGTCTGAGCTAAGACGGTAGAGGGGAAGACGGTGTTTTCACACGTCCATTACAACACTGGACGTGACTGAAGCAACATCGTGTCTGTGTTTTTCATTTATTATTCCCCTTTACAGGTAAGAAAAGTGAACACAATCAGTTGTAACGTGTTTGTATGTTTTCTGTGCCATGAAAGATAAAGTAGGAAGTAAAATAATGGAGTTTACAGTAACTTTGAGAGCCATTAAGTTTTGTTTACGTGAATGCTAAACTCTATGCTAAACTCACCGTAGTTTTCATGCTAGCTGCGTCGTGCGGCAGAGACGACATTGTTTCAGAGGTGTATTTGTGCCGTTTGTGTGCAATATTTGACATTTAATGAGAATATTTCATGATAAACGTGTTGCACTGTTATTATTTTATTTGTATGAGTAAAAGAGTGATGTTAATAGCTTCCATTTTGCAAGATATAAGTTTGGTTATGAATACTACACATGCGAGATGTGATACACTTTCATTTATATTTGAACAGAAGCAGATACAAAACAGAGTTTATATTACTATACAGTTTACTGTCCATTTGAAAGTACAGTTTGTCAATTCTGATTTACACCATTGTAAAGATATTTTATGTTTCTAGTACAATGCTTTATTTTTCTAATTGAGCAATATTTTGAGATAACAGTTGTTATAACAGTTGCTGGTTTAATAGCAATGTGATGTTGATAAAAATTGTGTATTTTTGTAAAAGTACATTACAACACTGGACGTGACTGAAGCAACATCGTTTCTGTGTTTTTCATTTATTATTCCCCTTTACAGGGGCGTAACATCATCACTATCCCGCTTACAGTTGGTTCAGAATTCTGCTGCCAGATTGATAACAGGAACTAGGAGGCAAGAACACATAACACCCATACTAGCATCCCTTCATTGGCTCCCCATCAAGTACAGGACAGAGTTTAAAGTTCTTTTATTTGTTTTTCAAGCACTACATGGCCTGGCCCCCCAATACATTTGTGACCTACTCTCCCCCCTTTCCAACCCAAGGATTCTTAGATCCTCGAATCTACAGCTCCTGACCGTTCCCCGGTCTAGGCTACGAGGAAAGGGCGATCGTGCCTTTGCCGTTGCAGCCCCAAGACTATGGAACAGCCTACCCACTCCAATTAGGTGCTCCTCCTCTGCAGCTGCCTTTAAGGCAAATCTAAAAACCTTTTTGTTTGCCCAGGCCTTTAAATGTCCCTGATGGTCTTAAGTGTGGTCTCAATGTGTGTGTCATTTTTGTTTTTTGTTTTTGTTTGTAATATTTTTGTTCATTGAACTGTACAGCACTTTGGTCAACCTTGGTTGTTTTTAAATGTGCTTTACAAATAAATTGATTTGATTTGATTTGATCCCTCGACATTCCAGGCCAAAAGGCGACCTCTTGAAGTCTTTTGTATGTTTTGAAGATTCCCACATGACCACATAAATGGTTATTATCATAACTTTTGAGCATGTGAGGAACTAGGCTGGTTGGAATGTAGAGTCGGTAGTGAAACTGGTTGTCTGCCATCTTTGTCCTGAGATACACCTTGTCCTCCAAAACAACATAATTTGATTCCACAGGGTCCTTACTTTCTGCCAGAGTTTTAAAGATGTTTTCTATTTTTGGGTCCTTGTGCTGTTCTTCCCACATCAACTCCAGTGTCACTGGAAGAAGATCTTCCTCGTTGGCAGTTGAGTAGAGGTTATAAACACCAGAGGAGGGCATGCTAGAGAGGGCATCAGGCACAACATTCAGTTTACCTTTACGATATTCCACTGTGAAATCAAATTTTTGCAGATGCAGCGCCCATCTAATAAGACGGCTGGTAGTCCTTGTGGAACTCAACAACCACTGCAGAGCAGAGTGGTCCGTGACAACTGTAAATAGTTTCCGCTCCAGGTAATGCTGCCATTTTTCCAAAGCCCATCTATGGTTAACTTATAGTTGGGACAGTGACCAGGTGGATGCGCACCCTTACACCTCCAGCACAGTACTTGGTTGTCAAAGGTTTTATTGGGAATGGTTTTCTGGTTACGTGGAGGACACTAGTCCGCTTGTCATATTCTTGTTGCTGTTCAAAATCTTTTTCCAGCTGATGACCCAAACATACCAGACTGTTAACATTTTCCACTCGACCCCTGAGTTGGCTTGCCAGCTGGGGTTTGATACTCTTTAAAATCATCTTGACGATTGTAGACTCAGGAAGAGAGGAGTTCCATTTTTTACACAGTGCTCGATAGGAGAAAGCAAAATCTCTTATGCTTTCTTCCTCTCCTTGTTTCCCATTTCTCACTCGTTCCGCCAACTCATCCTCATAGTCTTCAGCAAGAAATGCTCCCTGGAAAGAGGATTCAAATTCTTTTCATGTATCCACACTAGAGGCACGTGTTCTGCAGGCTCCTGCTGTCAGCCTTACAGCTGACATGTGGACTTCTATGAACATGGAGGCCTGTCTGGCAGTGACCTGCCATTATATTGCGGATGGTGATAAACACCACGCTGCTAGGGGTTCAGCACTTCCCTCAGTACCATACAGCCCTTAACTTGGCTGAAGCTAAGGGTGCCATTATGGAGGAGTGGGGCATTAGGCACAAGGTGTGTATTCCAGCGCCTGAGCATGTGGCAGCTTGTCCATTGCATGCATTTTTTTGTAGTTTGTTTAACTTTTATCTATCTATTTATCTATCAACAAGATCACCTGTCTAGTGACCGATGCAGCTGCAAATATGATTGCCTGTGGCAGGGAGTTGCACCTCAAACAGGCAGTCTGTGTAGCTCATGCCATTAACCTTATGGTTAACAAATCAATGGATGAGACCCCTGACCTGCAAAATCTGCGTGCTAGTGCTAGGAGGATTGTTACTCTATTTCGGTCCAGTACCACTGCTAAGGTATTGGCTTGTGCTTCAAATTCTTTGTTTGTCTTTATTATATCAGCATACTGTTGTGACTGTTGTAGCACTGTTTATGCAATGAATATGTTATTTTGTGTGTACAGGAACGGCTTTCCCAGATGCAGGAGCGGATGGGAAGACCACACCTCAAGCTGCTCCAAGAGGTGGATACTAGGTGGAACAGCACCTTTGCGATGTTGGAGAGGCTGTACTCTGAGAGAGATGCTGTAGGTGCAGCTATGGCTTCCCTGACTACTGATGTCACTATGCTGACTTCATCAGAATTCTCAGTTATTAAGGAGTGCCTTGGTGTGCTTGGGCCATTTCATGAGGCAACAGAAAAAACAGCCGAGAAGAGGGTGTCGGCCTCAAAGATATTGCCATTGTTAAAAATGGTTTATATAACTCTTGGGGAACAGCTTTCCACCATCACCACTGACCTGGCCAAACAACTTTCCAAAACAATACAGTTAAAGCTCATGGAAAACCTCAATCACTATCAGAAGACAAGTATCCTCACTCTCCCTACACTCCTGGACCCAAGCTTCAAGACACTAGGCTTCCTCACAGCATCCAAGGTGGACGAGGCTGTGAGAAGGCTGACCACTGAGTGTGTTCATATGATAGGCCAAATGCCACACACGGCTCCATCAGCAACGGTCCGAGAGGACAACCTTCCTTCCACTTCCTCTGGTAAATTAATAGTGACTTTGATTTTGTTGCCATTTAGTTATGATGTCTAATTCATTTTCTGTCCATTTTCCCTAGGTGGACTGTGGCGTCATTTAGACGACACAGTCCAAAGGAGTAGAGAGACTCACAATGTTACAGCCTCAGCTATTGTTGAAGTCCAGCGCTACCTCAAAGAACCTCACATACAAAGATCCGAAGATCCACTGCAATACTGGGAAACTCACAAACAACTGTATCCACACCTCTACAGTCGCTCAGATTACTTTACTGGCTATTGAATTAATCACACTCATTGTCATTCATCATGCAGTGTTATCGCACTAATCTATCAATACCTTTCAGTATTATTATTACAATTATTAGTAGGATGTTGATAAGACATTTCCTTTGACATGGGATTTAAAACTTTAGGTCAAATTGAAACTCAGATCCCATATATTTTGAATCTGAGTTGGGTCAGTAGTTATTGTGCTAACCTGGCAAGTAGTAGATTGCAGGTTCAAATCCTCTATAATATTTTGATGTGTTGAAGAAAACGCCGTTTTCCTTCACCTATACTTTTGAAAGGCACACCCAAACACGTTCATGCTGGAAATGTTTTTATTCTCAACTGATTTGATGCGGTATCAGCACACAAAGCAAACATCAAACAAACAAGTATTGCGTTGGGTTGGCTGGAAACTCTTTTCCTGTCATCATAATTACATTCACCATAGGTGTCCGTAGCGTACTTATTTGAAGCTTTGGGGTCGAACCACTTTGGTGGTTCATCTGGCTGAGAGGCTTTGATGTTTCATGAGGCTTTGAGGTATCTGTTCATTTACACATTCTGAGATATGATTTACCAAGGAATGATTGTTTCTCTGCATGAAGTTGTAAGGCATGTGAATTGTTTAGGTTAAACTATCTGCAGGCTGCCTTAGTCATAAATCAGCCCTGTCTGTGCGTTAAAGCTGGCTACAGGATGTTTAGGCCCTATTAGGTGCTGAACCAGTTCTGCCCCAATGGCAAGAGGGTCAGAGCTTACTTAATGTATACATTTCCATTATGTATTTATTTCCATTATTTCCAGTACAGATAGATGATCTTCCTAGCTTTAGGCTTGTAGGTCCCAAGGGTGACAGCAGAAGATTTAGATAACGTATAGAAGGTAAACTATCCCAGCCTATTAGGATGGTTTGGAGGCTCCTTGATCCCTTGTTGGATGGATGGACTCTCAATCCATCCAAGATGACCAATAAGGAGAAGTAGGTCCAGGCGAAAGGACTTCAAAAAGGCACGCGCATGCAGAAAGTGGGGGTGGTTTTCGTGTGGATTTCCTATTCGAATGCTCAGTAGGATTTCCAGGTAGAGCAGGCATGAGTTCATTAGGAACTTTGCCCGAGTTTGGAGAAACTAGGTGTTGGCCAACCTGGTCTGATGCAGGCTTGAGAATTCTGTTTCAATAAAGGTTGCTCTATCAATCCCACCCAGCCTGTCTCAGCGGATTCATTTATCAATCAAACTTCACACGATCTTTGGGGAAGAGAGCCCAGAAACAACAAATTGGCGTCACGGACAAACAGTTTTTTGACAACTTGGGCACATGTGGAGGACCAGGGCTTGACTTTCACCTCAGCCGGCTAACAAGGTGAGCTTTTTCGCTCTATAGGGGTCAAACTCGAGTCTTGGTCAGACTGTGTGTGTTTTCCAAATAGCTGTCAGGCTGAAAATTACCTAAATGCGGGGGATTGGGCATATAGGTGTTTAGTTTGTTGATATGGATCTGTCTAAATTTGTTAATTAGGAAGTTTTGGGGGTATTAATGGAAAAGTAATGGGAAAATCTCTTTGAAATTTTGGGGTATTACTGTGATGAAATGGGAAAATCTCTTTGAGATTTTGGGGTATAACTGGGGTGAAATGGGAAAATCTCTTTGAGATTTTGGGGTATTACGGTGAGAAATGGGAAAATCTTTTTGAGCTTTTGGGGTATTGTTGTAAAAGACATGGGTAACTGATGCGTTAGCAATAAGTGAACTAATTGGAAATATGATGCCGACATTGGTAGGCGGTTACCAAGCTTACAATGTTCATAAGTCATGCGTGAGGTTAGTCACTATTGGCTACACGGAGTTAGCTCAGATAGATAAAGAGCAGGAAGACAGAACAAATAGGAAAATCTCTTTGAGATTTTGGGGTATTACTGTGAAATGGGAAAATATTTTTGAGATTTTGGGGTATTTTTGAGATTTTGGGGTATTTTTTAGATTTTGGGGTATTTTTGAGATTCTGGGGTATTTTGAGATTTTGAGGTATTTTGAGATTTTGGGTATTTTTGAGATTTTGGGGTATTTTGAGATTTTGGGGTATTTTTGAGATTTTGGGGTATTTTTACAGAAAAGGTTGAAAACGTCAAAATTGTAGTTTTGACAAAGGTTGAGATTTTGGGGTATTTTGAGATTTTGGGGTATTTTTGAGATTTTGGGGGTATTTTTGAGATTTTGAGATTTTGGGGTAGTACTGTGAGGAATGGGAAAATCTGTTTGAGGTTTTGGGGTATTACAGTTTTTCTCCATTGGTTTGGCTCTTTTCTTGAAACAGAAATTACATTCTCAAAACAACATGGACAAATCTCCAAACCACTTGGCAATTGTCCACAACAGAATTGCATTTCTCATTCATTAATCAAATTGCAATTGTCTTAGTACATGTCTCAATATTACATGTATAAAGATTACATCTTTGCCAATTATTAAGTACAGGTAGCCTACATTTAGCACAATTTCCAAGTGAATAGATCTTGTTGATCTAAACTGATTGTCGATTCTCAGTCTAATGGTTGTTCTCTGCAAAACATGTCAGCATCATTTCATTGTGTAAGTCATCACTTGCACAATAGTCTGTTCAATTGTCAAAATTAGTCAAGAACATAATACCATGAATACCATATATGAATCTCTTGGAACATTTGATAAATTGAGTACAGTCATTGACAGTCAGGTGAAACTAGAACTTGACTAACGAAGGAGGAGTTTCACTCATCTCAGATGACCAATCAAACCGTATGTTTAGTTACCTGACAGGTGCTGTCTATGATTGTGAATGCTGCCAAACATATACAGTATATATATAAAGGTTGACCAGGACCAGTACCATTTCTGAACATGGAGGCACCTGGCCAAGCAAATGAACAAGGGCAACTGCCTGCTCCATGAAGAAGAAGAGGAAGAGGAAGAGGAGTAAGGGTGCGGTGGTGGAATAGGGGGAAGAGGCCGAGGAGCACGAAGACACCATGTTGTCCCGGATGAAATTCGAGCCACAATTATAGACCATGTTGTCAACCACCGTCTCACAATGGTGGAGGCAGGTCGCAGAGTGCAGCCTAATGTGCCTCGCTCTACAGTCTCCTCCATCATCCAAACCTTTCACAGGGAAAACAGGTATGTATTCATATCAGTCAATTATTGAATTATATGTTGTATACTGTAGGACTGGACACTGTGCATAAAGCAAGAAATGTGCATTTACCTATTAATTTAGTGTGTGTGTGTGTGTGTGTGTGTGTGTGTGTGTGTGTGTGTGTGTTATAGCCCTGCAGTAATGTACCTCAATGGGATACAGTAGTATTCCAGTCACTGTTCAGTGATGCATTAGAATAGTGGTAAAAAGTAAAGCAACAATACAATTTCATTGGTAACTCATTCTGTAAGAAATACATAAGACATACATTACGAATGGAGTGTTGTCCTTTGAATTCTATGTCTAGGATTGAATGACAACCTGGCACGGGTTGCTACTCTTACCGTAAAATCCTATTTTTTTTCAGTTTTACACACAATTGTATTCTGTTAGCTAGATAAAAAAAACGAGTACAGTAACCATTGTCAATGAAGGACTGGGCTAAGACTTGTCCTCTGCCATAGTGACAAAACATCTAAACATTTTGACTTGCAGTGCTTACACAATGCCAAAGGGGATGATGCATTTTGGGGGCACTGACTATTTATATGAGAAAGGAATTTAGATTTGACACATGAGTGAACTGTTTTGGGAGAGATATGAGCTTTTGCAGGTGAACCATGGTGTTGTGCTGAACCATCCAGGTTTTCTTTTGGCAAAAGCACCAAGAGTGTTGAGAATGTCCGGTCTGTTTCGAGAAATGAGCCAAAGCAATTGAGAAGGATCTTTTGTCTTTTGGGGGCACTGACTATTTATATGGGAAAGGAATTTAGTTTTGAAGCATAAGTGAACAGTTTTGGGAGAGATATGAGCTTTTGCAAGTGAACTATGGTGTTGTGCTGAACTGTAAGACTGTTTTGCCAAATGATCTTAGAGTTTTGAGAATGTAATTTCTGTTTCAAGAAATGAGCCAAACCAATGGAGAAAAACTGTAATGTCAGACAAGGGAAAATTTAGTTAGGAGATTTTGGGGTACTAATGTCAGGAAGACAGAAAAGGTTGAAAAACGTCAAAATTGTAGTTTTGACAAAGGCAAATTTTTCTTTTCGAAGGCCGGCCCGGTTGTGTGTCTGTGTCTGTGTCCCTCTGTGTTTTTCAGTGTTTGTTGTGATTATGGTGACATCTCATGCTGCGCGGGCGTTGAGTTTCAGTTAAAGGTGATGTGAAAATTAAGCCATTTGTTGGTCTGAAGGTTTAATTTCGATTTAAATATATGCATTAAATACAATATGATATATACAATACATAAGTATTGTAATTGGTAAAACGACATACAAATGGTGTAATAAGGAATGTGCTAATATAGGATGTTCAAACAAAGTTTTCAGTGATGGAGCGCAACCAATGTGTTTTTATTACCTTCAGCCTAGCCTGTCATTAAAAATCAACCTAGCTTGTCATTGTAAATCTGAGTTAGGTCTCCGTAGGCTGGGCTCACAACAGACAGGCAAAATAACATTAAAACGTATAGAACTATAGAGGATATCACACAGAGGGAATATTATTTGGGTTGAATTGGCTGTATACAGAAAGATATGAAGGATTCGTATAAAATTTATAAATTTTCTTGTAAATAAAACAAATACAAGGTACAGAATAGCATTATTATTCACATAAAAAGGGACAAAGTGTGGTAGAAATAAGGATAATAAGTTAAGGGGTCTTATGGGGAGAAAATGATAGTTGTGTGGTATTAGGCTTAGTAATGTTAATATATATAGGAGGTGTGCGCTAAAATGCAATGCGACTTTCTTGGATTTTGTTCAGAGAGATCCAACTTAGCCAAAGAGTGCATGAGTGTTGATTTGTGTTAATGTGGAGAGGTCTGATTGACACGCTGAATGGGCATTTGTGAACGTACGCACAATTGCTTATTTGGCCGACTGCTACAGCATGGTCGACAGTATGAAATTGTTCTTTATTCACTGTGATTACCACATGTGAGACGAAAAAAATAAATAAATAAATATAAAAGGGGGGAACTTATATAGTCGAATTGGAGAAATCAATATTTTAAGGCCTAAATACCGGTAGAATTTGACCCAAAATTTGAATGCATAAACCATTTCAGATCTGAAGGAATGTGATAAATGAAATGCATGATTAGAATAGTATGACTAACATCTAACCAAAGCACTAACATGAGGGTGGATTTACGTCGTTTAGTTAGGCAGTATAGGCAATATGCAGTAAAGCGCGGATATTTTCCAATGGAGGCCAAAAACAATATATATATATTGAATTTGCTCTAATACCACCTTCTCAGAGCAAATGGTTAAGATTTTAATTAATTAATGGACAAAGTTGTCGTGGAACCGTCGATATTTTTCATTTGGGGCAAGATTCTCTTCATAAAAAAAACGCCTGTTTGAATGTTGGCAGATAAAAAGTGATACTTACTTTTGATATAAAGTGATACTTTTTCTTTCTCTCTTTTCCGCTGAGAGGAGCGGAGCAGACAGACAGAGAGAGGAGGGGCTGTGAGCAGGCCTGTGAGCAGGCCTGTGTGAACGCGCGGACACAGCGAGCACCCCTGACTCCAGTGTAATGTGTCGTCCTATTGCTGTGTGATTACGCTAATTCTACTCGATATGTATACGTGCGACTGATGATTGGACAAATTTATAGCGATATGTCTTTTTAAGGGAAAGAGAGTAGGAAAACTGCTTAATGAACACTTACAGCAGTGGTAATGCGTCCATTATAGCGCTTATGACGTCAGCAGGGTGCGCCCGGAACACCCATAGGAGGAGGGGTCCCCCTTTCTGATTCAAATTATGTTGTGTGTGAGCCATTAAGCACTTTCACCATGAACTATAGGCTACTTGGGACACTATGGACGTAAGGTATTTCTAATCATATTGCGGTGAATAATGTTTCTAAATCATTGTTATACAAACTCCACAAATACTACCCCTCCTACATTCACACATTGATAATCACTATAGCAGTTCTATGCTTTTGCATCTGCATTAATGATAATAATGATAATTGTAAGTTGAATCTGTGTAATGTCTATATTACTTGGATGGTGGTTAAGAAGTGACATCTTTGGCTGACTTTTAGTATGGACGAAATAATAGTCGTTCTGATTTATAGGTGATTTGATGTGACATCAAACAATGTATCTTACCATTTGTGTTTTTCTTTCTCTCCACCTGGGACGCGAGAGTCCGAGAGAGAGAGAGCATAGCATCTAAAGTCTAGGGTCTACCAGGGGACGAACGAGAATCACTGGACACCCGTCGCATTCGTCGGAGCCATCTGCCTGGCATCCCGCACCGAAATCCGTCCAGGCTAGTGCGATTTTATCCACAAACTCTTGGAAAATACATTCATACACACACACAAACATACACATACATACGTACACACCCACTTACACGCAGACACACACGCTCATACAATCACATATGGTCACTGTCACCACAATTAAATGCACACAAAGCATTCTTTCAGTCACACATGAAATACTAAATGGGGAATAAATACGAGTGAAGCTTGGCCACTGACTGACCGCATATCATCGGCGGTCAACGGTGATTCCATTATCTGCAAACATAGTTCAATTTAATCATGGTTGATTCAATATCTGATATATGAATTGTTTTTTTGAGAGATTGGTGCGAACATCTAAGCTAAAAAGATATAACTTTATTAGATTACCTTTGCCAGTAAACAATATTATACTTGATACTTGATTATGGTTAATTTAATTTGATTTAATTGTATCTAAAGGTAATAAGAAAAATTTCACAATGCCAAAGGTGGGCTCTGGAACTTCAGGTGCAACTACCCCTCTTATCGTGGTGCAGAAAAGCAACCCCCTCATTAAGGGGATTGCAGAAGTGTCAAAGAAATTACATAAGCGCTGGCCGGAAATTGATCAACCCTGGCCGGTGGATGGAACCTTTAATTCAGAAGAAATTAAAACAATTAAGGTGCTTGTGTCCACATACAAGGCAGAGCAGAGGACGGGTAGAAAGGGAAAGAAAAGACAGGAGAAGAGACGGATAGAGCTAGGTACTCTGGAGTTGTTTGGGAACGAGGGACAGAAAAGGCTACTGACATCTAAAGAAAAGAGGGAGAAGCTTACAGAGGAATTAGGGAGAAATTTGGAGGTTAAGGAGAAGCTGCTAGCGGAGGCTAACACACCTTTTTCACATACCGCCCCAGTGGAACGTCCCCCACCATACGAAATAGGGGTTAAGTTCTCTGACGTATATCCCCAGCTACCTGTGATCAGCCAAAGGGGCAAGTACCAAATTAAGGATGACTCTAATCTAATAATGGAATCAGGGAAGGCTACAACAACCATAATAATGCACCTGAGCCCTAGAGTTGGAAGAAAGAAGGCTGCAGACATTCTCATTGAACCATTGGGGCAGCAAGAGAACCCACAAGCCTATGTGTCAAGGGCTCATCAAATGTGGAGAAATGTCACAGGAAACAATCCGGATTTGAACCAGATGGAACAATCAATTCTGCGGGCCAAGCTACAGGAAGGACTGCCTGTACCAGTGAGAAGCAAACTGGCAGAGGTGGTCGGACTTGGAAGCATGACGAAAAGCATCTACACAGATCATGTAGCACACCAAGTCGAACTACATTGAAAGAAGGAACATGCTCAGAGAGAACAAGACCAGGGAATCCTCAGGAAACTCAACCAAATACAGTTGACAGACAACAAGAAGAAGGACAAAACACAGGCCGTAGTTATGATGGGACAGCCCCAGCCAATTCAACTAAATCAACGACAGCTACAGCCGATTCAGTCTCAGTTCCAACCGCCGCAGCCACCGATGACAATTCCAATCGTCTCCGCTCTGCAACCAGTTGTCGGCCAGACACCGGCATGGAGAGGACGAGGACGAGGAAACTTCGGAAGAGAAGGCAGAG
This sequence comes from Eutrigla gurnardus, assembly GCF_963514095.1. Lineage (NCBI taxonomy): Eukaryota > Metazoa > Chordata > Actinopteri > Perciformes > Triglidae > Eutrigla > Eutrigla gurnardus. The sequence goes on along the minus strand of NC_139930.1, from coordinate 700,800 downwards.
AGGATCTTTACCAAGGTTATCAGCAACCTGCGAGAGCATGTTACATTTGCGGGCAGTTTGGCCATCTTGCTAGGGCCTGCACCCAGCAAAACAGGGACTATCGCAGAGGAGGCCCCAGAAGGGGCCCCAGAGGGGGATTCAGGGGTCCAGCACAGCCACCCCGGGGGCCGGTGAACCCTTATAGGGGCCCAGAACCTGGATACTAGGGGTGCCCAGAGGACCCAACGGGGAGGTGTCAGCTGGTGGTATCAGGGCCGGAACAAGATCCTACAATATCGGTGAAAGTAAACAATCTGCCATTGAAAGTGATGGTGGATAGCGGAGCAGCTTTCACCTGTATCCGGCCTGAAGATGCTACACATCTCCCCATGTCCGGCAAATTTGTACGAACATGGGACACAAAACACAAAACCGATTGAGCTCTGCTATCAAAATCAAAAGATTACAATACCCATACTGGTGTCAGAACACACTCCCATTGCACTCTTGGGAAGAGATGCTTTATGCAGATTGAACTGTACAATACGATGTACGCCAGACGGCTGTCTGATTGACGTGCCATATGATGTTTGCCACCAACTACTCATGACAACAGAAACAGAGGCTCCTTCAGTATTTTGGATCGGAAATCTCAGTGAAGAGCTAATGGAGCCAGCCAGATTGTGGGAGAAGTTTCTATCGGCAAACATACCTGATGCTCAGCTTCCTGAATACCCACATCATTGCACACTTAAGTACTTCAAGTGTGCCGGCCAATTGGATTCAAATGAGTGGTTGAGCCAACAACCGAGGCAAGTTCCACTCAGCTCTAGTTGCATAATTTTGGGACCACAAGGAGCTGCTATGAAAATAAACAAGGATGAGTATCTTGGCAAAGAATATGACATTGAAGGAGGCATCCCTCATGTGACACTGATGATAGCCAAATATTATGAACAGAAACACCTAGGAACAATGATGGCAGAATCAGAAGATGTCATATTTATTCCAACAAAAGAAAACCCTGCCATTTGGGAAAGCAAAGATCAGAGGTTCATAAAGATTATGATCTCCGCCCAAGGACTGGGACAACCACAGGCGGTACGACTGACACAAGAATCAATACTCAGCGTCAAGTCAGATCCGGATCGCCTGAAAGAAGAAATGTTGCAACAGGTTCCAGACTGCTTGTGGTCAAAACACAGCACGGATATTGGACTCATGAAGTTGGCCCAGCCGGTTAAAGTCGAGCTTCGACCCAGAGCCTGGCCCCATGGAAGAACCAGTACCCACTGAAGGAGGAGGCAATCCAGGGGATTGAACCACAAATTGAAGGACTGTTACGAGCAAAGGTTTTGAAGATAACTCAGAACCCTCAGAGCAACACGCCGCTGTTACCAGTAAAGAAACCAGATGACTCCTATCGCTTGGTGCACGATTTGAGGGCAGTGAATGAAGTTGTGGCTGACTTTCCAGCAGATGTAGCTGATCCACATACCCTATTGGCTCAAATCCCTCCAACTGCGAAGCACTTCACAGTGTTAGATTTGTGTGGAGCTTTCTTCAGTGTTCCCCTCAGCATTGAATCACAGGGCTTGTTTGGTTTCACAAGACAGGGACAGTTTTATCAATACCAGAGCCCCCCTATGGGGTACAAACACAGTCCTCACGTGTTCAATAAAGTGTTAAAAGAAGATTTAGAGGATATGGGTCAGATATTAAAAAAAGTACTGTTATTCAGTATGTGGATGACATCATAATCTGTTCACCAGACAGAGATACGTGTCATGAAGACTCAATTAAATTACTGCAGATTTTGGCACAGAATGGCCACAATGTTTCTCAGAAAAAACTGCAGTATGTACCATTGCGAGTCATGATTAAAGACACAGGGAATGACAAGCTCCACTGTAATCTCACTTGGACATTGGATGGCCACCTGGCATTCGAAACAATTAAACAAAATTACAGGAAGCCCCAGCACCTGCGCTTCCAGATTACTCGAAAAATGTTGTGTTATACGTATCCACATCCACTGGGGGTAAATTTGCACGTGCAGTTCTTTGTCAGCCGACAGGTACGGGAACAAATCCTCAACCCATTGCCTACTATTCCACTGCTTACTCAGAAGTGGAACTGGGGTTATCACTGTGTCATAGAGCAATGGTGGGAGTCTATTTGATGTATGAAAAGGCATCAGCTGTTACAATGGGTTATCCTGTGACAATCCTTATACATCATAGTCTAAGAAATCTTTTGAATCATGGTAAATACGCCTTGACCACGTCTAGGCTCAGAAATTATCACAGGCTCCTGGAACAGGAAGATGGCACTTTAGCAAGGTACACCACAGTAAATCCTGCTGAACATTTGCCAACAGATAAAACCAATAGGCGGTAAGAGATACATGCTAGTCATTGTAGACAGATTTTCACGATGGCTTGAGGCCTGTCCTACCAAGCGAAAGGACGCTCAATCTGTTGCCAAGTTCTTATGTCGTGAGGTCATAAGCCGATGGGGACTTCCAGATCGCATATCCTTAGATAATGGGAAAGAGTTTGTAGAAAAAACGGTAAAATTAATTCTACAAAAATTGGGAATTAAACAACGTTTGGGAGCAGTCTATCATCCTCAAAGTCAGGGTATTTGCGAAAAAATTAATAGCGTTCTGAAAAACCGCATTGTCAAAATCTGCCAACACACAGATCTAAATTGGGTAGCGGCGCTTCCGCTCGCGTTGATGGCGTGTCGCTCAAGCGAACTTTGAGATTTGCATATGACGTCTAATGAATTGGCCACAGGCAGACGGATGCCTACACCTTGTTTGCGCACAAACGGAAAGGGTCCGAGTCTATCCCTTTTGGAAGATGATATGAAGGCGTACGTCAAGTGCTTGACTAATCTAGACAGAGTGAAACCTGGAGCCAAGGTGTTCGTGAAGGTGTTCAGAAGGAAATGGTTCAATGAACGCAGAGAAGGACCGTTTGAAGTCGTTTGCAGCACCGGAACAGCAGTCCAGGTCAAAGGATCGCCGACATGGTATCACCTATCACACTGTGTCAAGGCGCCAGTAGAAGAAAATCCTATCTCCTCAAGAAATCTCACCTAGTCCGAGAGGACTCCCAGGAGCAAGATCCGGAAGGATGGTCCGACCATGTAATGGACAGTCAGGGTAATGGGGTGCACGTTCCTGGTGATGCCGGGAATGACTCAGACAGAGAGGAGGAGGAAGAAGCGAAAAAGAGTGGTATCCAATCTGAATTATAGAATCTTGTTATATCCTACCATTTACCTTGAGGTTATTTTGTTATGTCATTATCAACCCTCATTTTTTTTATTATTTTGAAGTGGGTAATACCTATTTTTTTGGTTTGACTCATATTTTGTTTGATTTATGTTGTTCAGCTTGCCAATAAAGTGAACCAACAGATGAGTTGTTGTTAATTACAACAAATAGAAAGCAGCAGCGTTGCCTGGAGCAGAGATGTCCAAACTTTGAATGGGAATCAGTGTGGACAAAGGGGGGAATGGAAGAGAAAAAATGAAAAATTATGGATTGAATGCAAATAAAGAAAATTGGAATTTTTAAAATGTAATTTATTAAAGCAAATTGTGTTGCATTCACTGCATGGAAAGTGGGATTTACGTCAGTTAGCGGCCCTGTAAATTGCCGTGGAAGTTCAGGTTTACGACTGCAAACGGCAATTTGCAGGAAACACCGAAAACTGACGTAAATTGCCGGGAATTGACGTGGGCCTTGCTTGGCAGTTGTCCCCCCATGACCCCCCTCCCCGTAATCCTAGGGGAGGCTTTAACATGTAAATGAAAATGCTGTGAGCTATACAAATGCAAATCAGGGTAGCAGGGGGAGTTTCACCCCAGGTGACATTTTTCTGAAAGGTGTTAACTTAATTTCATCTTCATTCAAAGATATAACTTAATTTCATCTTCATTCAAAGATACACAAAACTATTTGCTTCAACAATTACTTTTAATCAGGCTTTGCCACAAAGGTAAAATGTACATTCATGCAAACAACATCACAGTCTCCTAGAGCTCAACCACTGTGCATAGTGGCATGACTACAGTGACCCTTTCTTTGGTCTTGCTTAAATGCACAGTGGATGTGTTAACCACACATCTCCCAGCAATGCGCTCAACAGGCAGAAATGATGCTGGGTATGACGTGTCTGTTCCCTGCAAGCTCCAAACTTCTATTGGCTAAACAGTCAACGTCAGTGACACAAGGGTACATTTGATGATACATTGTCAACATTGCATGTCTGTCAGGCTCATCCAAGATTGTCTGGTGGAATGGAGACAAAGGCACCACTGTACAGTTTTCTAAGAGAAGTCTTTCTGCTGACACCAACACACTGTGCTTCGCATAAAGCATATCAGCTGTGTCATTGCATGACAAAGTCCCAACCATTTGTCTTCCTAAAATACTGGCAAATTCAGCACCATATTCACATGTCCATGGCATATGAAGCTGTTGGCTCTGCTGAAACTGCCTCATAATCTGGACTTCAATTGCCCTATTGTTGTTATTAAACTTTCCCAGTATTCCATTAAAACGCTCAAATGAAAAACACCAAAAAGAATAAACAGGTCCGTAATCCAACATGCACTCTTTCAAATGAAGATGCAGATGCATGTTTGGGGTGCAGTGCAATGGGCCAAACAGTTCGACAAATTTTGAGATAAATGTCTGCAGGTATCCATCTGCTAGTTCCAGTCTATTGATAGATATGACTCTGGAGCAGAGTATGATACAAGCCTGCACAAAGTCAAACCACATGTCATAGTGTCTGTTGTTGATAAGCCCCTTCAGACAAAACAGTGAGTAAATGGTTGTCCAGTTTTTCCACTGATCTGCTGTAAATCCTGTAAATCCAGATGAAATCCGTAAGGGAATTCTTCCAACCTCATAAGGTACTTTGATTTTTGACAAATCTGATGGCTTCATAGTAACTCAAGCGGAAAAGTTCTGACCATCTAGCTCCATATTTGCTTTCAATTCTTTTCTGTTCTGCCTTAGTCCTTGCCCGTTTGGATAGTCCAGCATAGTGTTTGTGATCCTTTGACGTGCGTGGCTCCCATGAAGACCGCTCAAAGCCTGAGTAGTCCATTTTTTCACCAAAGTCTTTCTTGCTGAACATCTTCAAACACTTGTGGCATCCTGCAAATAAGTAAAATGCAATACGTTACACACACATATTTATATTTGAACATTCAATGAAACAGACCAACTACTATCCATTAAAAAATGAACAATGTAAACATCTACATATTGGTTTTACTGATTTAATGATCAATTTCAATGTTTATTAATTATAGCAAAGAATGTTTGAATATTTCAATTACCTCTGTATGTTCCATGGGCTGCACGGTGGTGTAGTGGGTAGCCTCACAGCAAGAGGGTCCCGGGTTCGATCCCCGGGTCGGCCCTGGGTTCCTTCTGTGTGGAGTTTGCATGTTCTCCCCGTGTAAGCGTGGGTTCTCTCCGGGTTCTCCGGCTTCCTCCCACAGTCCAAAGACATGCAGGATGGGGATAGGTTAATTGATGACTCTAAATTGCCCGTAGGTGTGAATGTGAGCGTGAATGGTTGTCTGTCTCTACATGTCGGCCCTGTGATAGACTGGCGTCCTGTCCAGGGTGTACCCTGCCTTCGCCCAATGATAGCTGGGATCGGCTCCAGCCCCCCCGTGACCCTGAATACAGGATAAGCGGTAGACAATGGATGGATGGATGGATGTTCCATGTCCAACAAAGCCTCCACATTTTCGAGTTGCTGGGATATCTGATGAAAGACAAAGCAGCGCTGCTCTGTAAACCTGATGTCCTAAGAAAGAGCTGTCTTCCAGAATCATGCCATGCCAAAGTTCTTGAAGCTCATCAACTAAGGGGTCTAAGAAAGCATTTATGTTTAGTGATGGCTCTTTTGGTCCAGGTATTAGTCCAACGAGAATCATATTTTCTTCCTTAAAACGGTCTTCACGAGGTAGATTCAAAATTACCAAGTAGATGGCTCCAACTGAATAAGGTGCATTTTTGAAAGGTTGGAACCAGTCCACATTCAGCATCAATGCCAAATTATTTGGCTCTGCTAAAAAAGCTCTCCATTCACATACTGGTAGTCCTGCCATACTTGCCCATCATATACGTCTCCTAACACACCCTCAGGTATTTTCCGCTTTCGCCATTCTTCACATTTCGCTTCAAATCCAGGTCTTTTAACAAGTTCTTCCTGAGACTGCACAACACTCTTGTAACGGTAAGAACGTATTGGATTAACATACTCTTTGCTGCTAGAAGATTTTGCCTTTCTTAACAAGGCAGAGCCACATTTCTTCCTTAATGCAGACCTCTGCTGTGGGTGATTGTAGAATGGGATGTGACCACAAGTCTTGCAAACCTTTGTGCCATCCCGTCTGAGCTCGTAGGTTTCAGTAAGCATGTATACTGTCATACATTTTGGACAAACCACATACTGTAAGAAGTTGTCACGGAGGATACCAGTCCATTTCCTCAAGGAGAATAAAGTCTTTGGAATGTTGCTTGCAAAGGCAGTGACGGAATTAGCACAGAGAACATTTCCAATTATCCACATGAAGTGTTTGATGCACAGAAGAAGTGATGTGAGGGCATTGTCAGAAATCTTGAAGGTTGATTGCCATGACAAAAGCATCATGGCCAGAAGTTTCAGCAACAAGTCTTCTGGTTTTTCACTTCTGGACTGATCACTTCCATGCCCCTCGCCATCTTCACTCTGCTCCTCAGCAATGTTTTCCCCCTCTTCAGTCACGTACTCATCCTATGCAAATGTAAAGTACACATTTAAAACGCATGCAATGCCCATACGCATCACTCAAACGACTGTACTCAGTGCATGAATATGGCCTTTTGACAGTGAAAAGACCATCATTGATATGGCCATTTGAGTATGAAAAGAATTTGAGTATGAAAAGACCATCATTGATATGGCCATTTGAGTATGAAAAGACCATCATTAATATGGCCATTTGAGTATGAAAATATTTTAAAGCTGTAGTGAAGATCATGTGCATCTCAAACAGTTAGCTTTAGTGCTTTAGAGGAAGACTTTGTTGAAAACAGACAAGCACTGCAACTGGGTTAAACGAAGGTAAATCATTGTGAATGTGTCAGCATGCTTTTCTCTCGAGACCTTGCGGGCCTCGAAGGGGGGAATTATGAGGTATCTGTTCATTTACACATTCTGAGATATGATTTACCAAGGAATGATTGTTTCTCTGCATGAAGTTGTAAGGCATGTGAATTGTTTAGGTTAAACTATCTGCAGGCTGCCTTAGTCATAAATCAGCCCTGTCTGTGCGTTAAAGCTGGCTACAGGATGTTTAGGCCCTATTAGGTGCTGAACCAGTTCTGCCCCAATGGCAAGAGGGTCAGAGCTTACTTAATGTATACATTTCCATATAAGTACAGATAGATGATCTTCCTAGCTTTAGGCTTGTAGGTCCCAAGGGTGACAGCAGAAGATTTAGATAACGTATAGAAGGTAAACTATCCCAGCCTATTAGGATGGTTTGGAGGCTCCTCGATCCCTTATTGGATGGATGGACTCAATCCATCCAAGATGACCAATAAGGAGAAGTAGGTAGGTCCAGGCGAAATGACTTCAAAAAGGCATGCAGAAAGTGGGGGTGGTTTTCGTGTGGATTTCCTATTCGAATGCTCAGTAGGATTTCCAGGTAGAGCAGGCATAAGTTCATTAGGAACTTTGCCCGAGTTTGGAGAAACTAGGTGTTGGCCAACCTGGTCTGATGCAGGCTTGAGAATTCTGTTTCAATAAAGGTTGCTCTATCAATCCCACCCAGCCTGTCTCAGCGGATTCATTTATCAATCAAACTTCACACCGATCTTTGGGGAAGAGAGCCCAGAAACAACAGCTTCATCTCACCACTACGTTCGGGAGCTATATGCTTAAAGACATACAACTTAATCCGCCCATTAGAATTAAAATTAAAGAAATGAATATGAAAGAATTGCGGAGCTCATAGCTCATGCACCTACCAGGGAGACAGCGATGTCCGACTGCTGCTACCCCTGGGGTGCACGACCCTAATCCACAGGGGTGCTGCGTTACAAGTTTCTGTGTTGTGTGATGAGTTTTTATGGCAAGTGGAATCACACTACTTCTTAACACCGTTACAATGACTTCAGAGGGAATTCAAAATTCCATGTACATGTGAATGATGTACCTCCTCCAACGGGCCGATTGCCTTCGTCGTCTCCGCGGTGAAGGTGCTGGTGTTCCGTGGTCAGAGGTATAATACGATCTATGGACGGACGATTAATGATCGATAAAAGCAGCTTAGTCGCGATCGATGGCGAGTGTGGAAACAGCTTCTCAGGTAAGAGGACAAAAGAGGGAAAGCTTGGGAGCGCACATGTATAATAAACTGTAGAAAACATTCGACAATGGTAATTTGACTTGAAAAATATTTAGAAATATTTAATTAAGTGTAATAATAATCATGCTTTATATTTTGATAAGATAAGATGAGGACGAGATGTCAATAAAGTTTTTTAAAAAAAAGAAAAAAAAATGTAGTATGAGATGTGTCTGAGGGTAACAGCATACTCAAACACTCATTTAGTAGGCACTAGCAGTACATACACGTTGAGTATGTAGTAGGCAGTACGTTAGTATGGCATTTCGAACACTATTTATTAGTAGCCCTGCATACTAAGCAAGCTATGATGACTTTCACTTTCATTTTAGCACAGATGTATACCTGGCCGATTTGCACCTTAAGGGGGGAGAACGAGTCAGACTTCGAACCTGTTTATACCTACTGTGAAATTACCACATCAAACGTCACGTGCTGACATGGATGCAGCTATGAAGGTTTGCTTCAGGGAAAATGCATTTTTATGAAGCTTACCAATGGAAACCTCAACAAGACTAAGGTTGTTTCACCTTGTGCAATGCGGAATTAGTTAGTTAGTCATTATTTAGGTAGCACACACATATTATGAATGCCTTTGGCAGAATTCAAATGAGCCATTTTAATCTAGATTCATCTATATTAATTCCAATATTACAGTGAGATTAATCTAGATTAAAAAAATGTATCTATGACCACCACTCATAAAAACCAAACTTGACGGGAAAGTGTTCGTACCTGTAAGCAAACTCTGAGGCATGCACATTCTGGAGACTGGAGGGGAATCTGTGCTGAACTGAAGTCAGATTGTAGAAAGTAAATATGAGAAGAACTATTATAGTTTTGATGACTCGCACACATTTAATTTCACTCCATATCATACGTTAGATCCGCGTTATGAAGATGAACTCCATAATTGTTTCATAAACACCTTTTAAAATCCAACTCTTATCTTCAATCAAAATGATTTCTAAATATTGAATCAGCGCTGTGTCACTGAAGGAGGAGGAGACGACCTGACTGCATGTAATACAGGATTGAACAAATACCCTCCATTAGATCACTGCAGAACACAGCGGGAATAACTGAATATTCTCCTTAATTACTGTGCATATATCATCAACACAAATATAAATACAGCCATTAAGCGTTTGTAAGGTAAGGAAGACAACAGTCAATGGTCATTTTTTTAACTGAATCTTTTATTAATTTAGCAATTTCTTGCATTACTTCTCTTGTTTGCTGTAGTTCATCTGCGATGTTGTTTATTGTGCTGATGGTGTCTCGCTGGAGTTGCAGGACGGTATCCGTGAGCACCTGACCGCTTCCTGGGTGCCTCGCACTGATTTGTCTTCTTCGTTGTCCCGCTGCTGTGGCAACTATATAAAACGGTTTTCGGGCCTCCACCTCCCCAACAAGTGTAGGAGGAAGAGAACAACTATTCAACTGAGAAGCAACATAATCAGTTTTGATCAGAATTATATATTCAGTCATTAATTGTGCAAATTGTAGATCACTTTTACTCATTTGCATATATGTGCTAAAACATTTGCAATTTGTTTAAAAGATTGAGGAGGTTCACATATTTCTCATTTCTCATTTGAGAATTGTGCCAAAGCAATTGAGGAAAAAAAAAGTTGTTATGATATTGTCAAAAATAATATGTTACCATACTTTCAAAATATTTCCCGAACGTATATTCTTTGTTTTTATATTTGCAATATACTATTGAAAATTAAGATATAATTGAAATACACTAAAGAAGAGTACGTTTATTTTTCACTTGACTTATTGTTACAACCAGAGGAGTCGCCCCCTGATGGCCAACAGAGAGAATGCAAGTTCAAGGCACTCAGAACAGGAGGTTACCACTTGATATAATTCAAATACTTTGCACTCAAATGTAAGATTTGGACCTGAATCAAACAACACAGATACATCAGTTTTCAGACGAATCAGGTGACTACCGACACTAACGATTCACATTACTAATGACAGACAAAATTCTGGGACAAAAGTTTTGCACGGGACATGAACAGCAGTCTCCTGGATGACAGTCTTGTTTGTTTGACCGCCCACCTCTACTGTGGACTATCTCTCTCTCTCTCTTTATACTATGCTGTTCTACCCATAATGCAGCAAGTGGGTGTGTCACATCCAAGCACACACACATGAAATGAGCGACAGCATAAGACACCAGACTGCATTATTTGATGCCTTGGTCCCCAGAGTGAGTGTGCAGCAGGCAAAATACATCCATTGAGACTTTTAGTTCTAGTTCTCTCTTTCCAAATAAAATGAGAACAGAACAATATACTATGGCCACTTTACAAACAAGTCCTATAAGTTGCACTAGACAATGTCAATGTCCTTGTCAATCAGATTTTCTTCTGTAGAACCACAACTGGCACTATGATTACAATAAGTACTGCGCAGACAGACAAAATAACTGAAGAAAGAATCTTACAAAGTTTTTTTCTTTTGTGTTCTGCTTCTTTCCTCTTCAGCAAAGAGTCATATCCTGGTGTGTACAGATCCTCCAGCCAAAAGTCCAGATCGTTAGCAGTCTTCTCTTCCTCCTGCAAAGAAAATCACAATAAGTTGTTTGTACACTGATGTGTGTTAGTTGCATAGACATATGTGACACATAGTGGATGGAGTCACCGTGACATCACCCGTTGGTGTGTAGATTACAGTTTTTAAGCCACTAGTTCGCTATTTTGGCCATCATCATCTTGGATGTTGACCTTTGCCAACTTAGAATTTTTGCAGCCAGTGAATGGAAGTGACCATATTTGGACTCTGGCTGGATCTGACAAACACAAGCAGCAGAGCAGCACCCTTACTGGATCTGGATCCATCTGGATTCTGGTGTGAAGCTGCTAACAAAATAAGCTTCATAATTCAAGGTCAGCTTACAGCTGAGTGTTAAAGTCGTCTTAGAGGCCGTCTACACGTACCAAAACAATCTTTTTTTCTCTGTTTTTCCTTGGCGTCGTTTCAAAAAAAAATCTGCAGCACGATCACAAGCGCGTAGGCCGCCATTGTTGTTGTTGTTATGATATTTACAGATAGCCTGTTTACAGATGGCTCATAAGATCAAAACGTGTTGGTACAGGAGTCACCACCTACTTTTTCAAATTCAACTGAGCAATAGGATAACAGATCAATGATCAGTGTATTCGGCAGAGATGATGGCAGTTATTTTTGGGCTTCAGTGGGTGGAGGAAGTTAGACCAGACAGGATGGTGATGTGTGTTGACTCTGCAGCAGTCTACACAAAAACGATCATGAAACTGGGCTTTGTTTTTTTCTTTTTCACCCTGGGACCTGGTTTCAAAAATATGTCCACAGATTCGCGTGGACGTTCGGCCCAAACACGCAAGACTTCTGCATTTACACACAAATAACATTTCTGTGTGGACGGCTCCTTAGTAGCTAACTGCATTGGTAGCGTGGTAGCGACTCTAAATGGACCTGTCAATCAGCAGGTAGTTCGCCCCCTAAAGCATCCCTGGCTTTCTGGTCTGTTGGCTCTAAATGGACCATAATGTAATAAATGAACATCATGCTGGATTGAAGAAGACTTGAAACTAGAGATTGAGACCATAAACTCATGTTTACAATGTTTACTGGGATAATACATCAAGAGAGAAGTAGGACCATTTTCTCATAGACTTCTATTTCACTTCTTTTTGCAAACAGGAGTCGCCCCCTGATGGAGAGCAGAGAGAATGCAAATTTAAGGCACTTGGGGGGTCAGTTGGAGATGTAACCGGTGACATACACTGGCTCTGGTACAGTAGTAGGTTGCAGACTGTGAAGGAAGAGTTGCACCAACAACTTTAAATCAAACAATCTACATCGTACATAACTTAATCTGTCCAAACTTCCTTCTTAATGACTATTTGTTTTTTGCACATATTCATCTAGTCCAGGGGTCTCAGACTCGCGGCCCGGGGGCCATTTGCAGCTCCCGTAACAATATTTTGCAGCCCCCTACCTGAAATCAAAGCCAAAATCAAAGTCGTTGCCCTGTGCGTTTTGTATTTTTTAACAGTTGTGGGCTACCATAGCTCAGGCTCATGACAACAACAAGAATATGCAACATTGGTTACTTGTACTGTAATTTCCAGACTGTTGAGCGCACCTGAATATAGGAGACAGTAAGAGAAGCCTATGTTCTGAAGAACCGTTCATGTTCTGCATGTTCTGAATTCTTTCGAGTAAAGATTTTTTTAAAGAGACTTTTTTTGGAATACTTGAACCCCCTTTTTTGTGCAATACTTGATGCGGCCCAGCCTCACCCAGACTCTACTTCCAGCGGCCCACAGGTAAGTTGAGTTTGAGAGCCTTGCTCTAGTCAATCATCCACAGTCTTTCTTCCTCTCCACAAATTACCTTAATATTATCTGCAAGGTTTCCATGGATTGTTTGTGTGTCATAATCCTTGACAGTCCAGGAAGGCTTGGATTTCCTGTTGTCCACCACTTCCATGGCTCTAATGTCCATGTACAGAGGGTTCCGCTTAACGTTGGACTTCAGAGTGACGGGTGTGTGGTGCTTCTCCAGGTATCTTGCCTCAAACACCACAGCGGTGCCCTCTGGGGACGGAGGAGACCAGCTTCCAGTGTTCACCCTTCGTTCCCTCTGTGGGAACAATGACACAACGACTTGAATATCTCACCAAATCCACCTTTAGACACTGGAGAAACTGATAAAACAGAGACTAAACAATAATGTTTTTTTGTCAAATACAGGATGACCATTATTTCTGCTTTTTATTTGTGCTTTCAAGCCTGACGAGAGCAGCTCAGGGAGGAGACTTAGTGGCCGATCACACTGAGATGCCCCACAGCTGCAGCCACTTCACAAGCGCGTCAGGCATTTGATCAGCTTGTGTTGTTGATCAATTTACCATTTACCATTTTAAGATTTGAGATGCTTGCTTCTAGCAGCCTCTGTGGCGGTAGATGGAACTCATCTCCCTCACCCAACAGTGTGAATATCTCTCATCTGCGTGATGCCTTCAAATGCTCCACACACACCCTCTTGATGACTTTCCTTCTTCACTTCATTAGTTTGTTGTTTCTTTTTCTTGGGACTGGAAGTTGAATGGTCTTCTTTCTCTGCCTGTTGATCCTCCATTGTGAGTCAGCAGTAATGAAATGTACCTGGTCAAACACTTTAGACTAGAGGGAGCCTGACTCAGCAGTTGGAAGTTACCGATTTCCCATTCCAAGTAACGCAGCATACTTCCGTGAGTAGCTCCACCTGCAGACCAACTGCTGCTGACTGACGGAAAAAGATAAAACTCATTTAGAGTTTAGTGGGAATGTGGCCACAGACACGGAGATCCTATTTCTGGAAAAAGCAGCAAGTCCAAGCACTTTCATTATTGGTCACATGATCAATCACCATTGTTTTAACTCACTCTTTGATAAAGAGCAACTTTAAAGACAATGAAATAGATGAAAATGTTACGGACTGCCACTTAAAATCATTTCAAACTTCATTCAGAAAACAAGTATTTTAAAAGTTGTTTCCTTGTCGTCTTACAGACAGACCTAACAAACCATGACTTTGGACTTTTTACAAATTGTTGAATCCTTTTTTATCCATATATTGCAATTAAATCACAACAAAATTGTTTATTTTGGTTCATACTGTAATAAACCAGCCGATGTGTATCTTGCTATTCACAGTGAATACAGCTTGGTGAAATTCACCGAAACTTCTCTGAACTCAGACAGAAGAGCATTTTATTAGCATATCTGGGACATCACAACATGTACAAAGCAGTGGTTATTTCAGCCCTGATGGATTGGCGTTTACATAGAAGTAAGCCCGCCCCCATGTCAAATGGGAGAAACACCACATAAAAGCATAGAGAGAGATGAAGAGTGGCTGTGTGACATAGAGTTCATACCTGGGAGTAGACCCTGTTCTGCCAGTGTCTCTGACTGGACATGATGGACCCAACCTGGAACATGCCATGTGTGGCCGGCAGCATCCCGACGTCCAGCTGAAGGAACTTCTGCGGGTGGTTGTTGTTGGGCAGAACGGAGATGTCCATCCTGGCTGTGTTGCTTTCATCCACACTGACCGCTTCACCCGCCAGCAACCTGCAACCAGCAACCCAGCTGGATGCACATGCTCACTACAACGTGCAAGCTCTGTAATAATTCATGAAGAGCAAGATATTTATGAGTCTGTATCACTTGCAGGTGTGTGTAACCCAACCTGACCCGCTGACAACCGACGGTGTGAGTGACGGAGCCGCATGGAGGCCCGGTGCCTTACTTTACATAAGCTACTATACCAGTCATCTGAGTATTATGTGACCTAAAAGCTGCCAGTGGTGGCAAGTAACCAAGTTCATTCACACACGTAAGAAACTTTATCTGATTCTTTTCTTTTCATATAATTGTATTTTATAATAATTATATTGAACCATTTATTCCAGTATAATTAATTGAAAGCTTTAGTTATTAGTGGTTCTTAATATTTGATTGACATTTTTTCATGCAAAAAGCCAAACATTTCATGGTTCCAGCATCTCAAATATGAGGATTTGTTGCTTTTCCTTTTCTTCTGTGGTCTGCCTAGGTCCTATTGATATTATGATTGATATTATGATTACTATTATTATGTATTCATTGTATTATTATTGATAAGTTATTAAGTTATTATTGATAGCAACTAAGGATGTTTAGAAAACCAACAAAACTTCTCTCAGACCTATTGAAATATTTGTTTCGGGCTCGGAAATGAATCAAAAGTGATTTTCTCAGATCAGAATGAAAATTCTCATAACTATTAGTTCAACCTCCACAACATTTAGTCATTTGTGCACATCATAGTAGCAATTTCTCCTTCCCCTGAACAAATTGCAAATGCTTTTGGATATCAGTTGCTTTCATACAATTCTCTGCTGTTTTATAACATTATAATTTGCTTATGTCATGTCAGTCAAAATGAACTATACTTATGGATGCTGAATAGTCGTTCCCAATAAAAATAATAGTCTTCATTTCATTGCTTGAGTCATTACATACAAAATTGTTGAACTAATTATCATATTCTGTCAAGCCAATTTTATACCTTTATTTATAATTTTTTCCTGGAAATGTCTCCTAAATATCTCAGGCGAACTTCAGCTTTCACTCACGAGGAGGTGTGTGAAGTATTAGTTGTAATCAATGATGAGCCGATTGTTCACAGTCACTCAGGGATGAATCCCATGAACCTTCACTTGGCAAGCATATATGAACCGAGCAGGACATAGTGTGGGCCATTTCTACAAAACAGAGGAAGAGGGAGAAGAGGCCAAATACTTGACAGATTCCTACTGAATTTAGGGCTACAGTTGTCGACCATGTTGTCAATCACGGCCTCACAATGGCTGAGGCTGGTCGGAGGGTGCAACCAAATGTTGGAAGAACCACTGTGAATTGAAGCTCTACCAAAAGGGTGTTTCTTATGTTTGTTCTTAATAAGTGACTGTAGTGTATTTTTCTTTTGCACAATGCTGTAGAATTGCAAAGAGCATATACAAAAATGTGAAACGTATGTATTCAGTGTCTTGTACTCCCTTACTCCCCTAACTACAGCAAAGTGTAACTTTACTGTAGTTTTCAAATGGCTGTACAAGTAGTGTGTCTTGAGCATTTTCAGGTAGTGTCACCAAGTTCTGACCTTTTTTTTGTATTGGAAAAGACTGAGAGAATAAACTGTCATAACGAAAACATGACAGAGCCATTTGAACGTCTTGTTCATAAACGATGGTGTAAGACTTCTCATTTTGATGACACTGGCAGTTTCATTGACATGAATACTTGCTTTTGAGGAATTGACTATCCATTTTGAGCAAGTGATGTGCTTTTGCAGGTTATCCACTAGGTTTTGCAGTTTGCACTAATTGTTTTGAGAAACTAACTGCTGTGCAAATGTTAATAGTGATGTGAGAAAAGCACCAAAGCGACTGAGAAAAACTGTAAGTACAGGTAGTCTACATTTAGCACAATTTCCAAGTGAATAGATCTTGTTGATCTAAAGATTCTCAGTCTAATGGTTGTTCTCTGCAAAACATGTCAGCATCATTTCATTGTGTAAGTCATCACTTGACATGTTTTGCAGAGAACAGCCATTAGACTGAGAATCGACAATCAGTTTAGATCAACAAGATCTATTCACTTGGAAATTGTGCTAAATGTAGGCTACCTTTACTTAATCATTGGCAAAGATGTAATGAATATTGAGACATATACTAAGACAATTGCAATTTGATGAAATTAATGAGAAATGCAATTCTGTTGTGGACAATTGCCAAGTGGTTTGGAGATTTGTCCATTTTGTTTTGAGAATGTAATTTCTGTTTCAAGAAAAGAGCCAAACCAATGGATAAAAACTGTAATATCTCCTTTTGGACTACTGGCTTTTCATTTAATAGTTTTATATTTGTCCACCAGGTTGTGCTACTTTTTCCCCCATTCTAAGCATTTCACAAAATGTCACTCTTTTTACTGTTTTCTGCAAGGGGCCTTGCTACTGAAATGACAAGTGTATGTCGTCTTTGACATACACTTGTCCAGAGGGGACAGTGCCTCTGGACTGGCAGACCGGGGTGGTGGTCCCTCTATTCAAAAAGGGGGACCGGAGGGTGTGTTCCAACTATCGGGGGATCACACTTCTCAGCCTCCCCGGAAAAGTCTATTCCAGGGTGCTGGAGAGGAGAATTCGGCCGATAGTCGGACCTCGGATTCAGGAGGAACAATGCGGTTTTCGTCCTGGCCGTGGAACACTGGACCAGCTCTATACCCTCCGCAGGGTGCTCGAGGGTTCATGGGAGTTTGCCCAACCAGTCCACATGTGTTTTGTGGACTTGGAGAAGGCATTCGACCGTGTCCCTCGTGGCATTCTGTGGGAGGTATTTCGGGAGTACGGGGTCGGGGGCCCTCTGCTAAGGGCTGTTCGGTCCCTGTATGACCGGAGCAGGAGCTTGGTTCGCATTGCCGGCAGTAAGTCAGACCTGTTCCAGGTGCATGTTGGACTCCGGCAGGGCTGCCCTTTGTCACCGGTTCTGTTCATTATTTTTATGGACAGGATTTCTAGGCGCAGCCGTGGGCCGGAGGATATCTGGTTCGGGAGCCACTGGATTTCATCCCTGCTTTTTGCGGACGATGTGGTCTTGTTGGCTCCTTCGAGCCAGGACCTCCAGCATGTCCTGGGGCGGTTTGCAGCCGAGTGTGAAGCAGCCGGGATGAGGATTAGCACCTCCAAATCTGAGGCCATGGTTCTCGACCAGAAAAAGGTGGCTTGCTCCCTCCAGGTCGGGGGGGAGTTCCTGCCTCAAGTGGAGGAGTTTAAGTATCTTGGGGTCTTGTTCACGAGTGAGGGAAGGATGGAACGTGAGATTGACAGGCGGATCGGTGCAGCGGCTGCAGTAATGCGGTCGTTGTATCAGTCCGTTGTGGTAAAGAGAGAGCTGAGCCAAAAGGCGAAGCTCTCAATTTACCGGTCATTCTACGCTCCTACCCTCACCTATGGTCATGAACTCTGGGTCATGACCGAAAGAACAAGATCCCGGATACAAGCGAAATGAGCTTCCTCCGCAGGGTGGCGGGGCGCTCCCTTAGAAATAGGGTGAGGAGCTCCGTCACACGGGAGGAGCTCGGAGTAGAGGCGCTGCTCCTCCACATCGAGAGGAGCCAGTTGAGGTGGCTCGGGCATCTGCATCGGATGCCCCCTGGACGCCTCCCTCGGGAGGTGTTCCAGGCATGCCCCACCGGGAGGAGACCCCGAGGAAGACCCAGGACACACTGGAGTGACTGTGTCACCCGGCTGGCCTGGGAACGCCTTGGGGTCCTCCCGGAGGAGCTGGGGGAA
>NC_139930.1:0-80000 GCF_963514095.1 Eutrigla gurnardus | reverse complement strand
GTTGAACAGCAACAGGAAGGAGGAGCTGCTGGACCTGAACCAGCTGTTTATAGAACCAACAACATGGGGAGAGGTAGACCATGTGGTTTTTGTAGTCTTTGTAGACCAGCTGTCTCATCATAATGACGTATCTTAGTAAATCCAGTAGGATCCTCTGAGCTCGTCTTTGCCTGAATCCTGATGGTTCTCCTTCATATCATGACCTTTTCCCTCGAGCTTTTATTCTATTCCAACGCAGCGCTTGTGTATTTAGTCTCACTCTGGAAGTAGCGTACAGTCTTTATTTCCTCAGTTCTCCAGTCTTTAGTCGGTCTACTTTATTTCAAGTCTTTTGGATATTTGCCTGCCTGCTACCTGTTGCTTGAATAACATCACCTGCCTGTTGGTGGACTTTCAGCTCAAGTCATTTCCAATCCACTCTTGAATTGTTCCCGCTGCCTCCTCATTTCTATCTGCATTTCAGTTCTTCTCCTGCAATCGTGACAGATCTAAAAGAAAAACAATATTCCATTTCATTCCCTCAGCAGACTGTTTCCTCGTACTTATAGAATAAGAGCTGATGATTTGCACGTGACTTTGAGCTCTTTACGTGAGTAGTACTCTACGTTTCTGCCAGGGTTTCATGGAACCAGAGTACATAACTGCTGTTGTCGTGGGACATTTAGAAAGATCATCAGCTTGATAAGCCGTTTTTGTTGTGGGGGAAAAGAAATAGAAACAGCTTCTGGAGCCATATGTGGAGGTTCTACATGAGAACATGTAACTTTTCACTGGACAAGCACAGGAACATGTTGTAACATTTGGCATCCCAGATATTATTACAGTTTTTCTCAGTCGCTTTGCTGCTTTTCTCACATCACTATTAACATTTTCACAGCAGTTAGTGCATTTCTCAAAACAATTAGTGCAAACTGCAAAACCTAGTGGATAACCTGCAAAATGACGTCACTTGCTCTAAATGGATAGTCCATTCCTCAAAAGCAAGTATTCATGTCAGTGAAACTGCCAGAGTCATCAAAATGAGAAGTCTTGACACCAACGTTTATGAACAAGATATTCAAATGGCTTTGTCATGTTTTCATTATGACAGTTTATTCTCTCAGTGTTTTCCAATACAAAAAAAAGGTCAGAACTCGGTGACACAACCTGAAAATACTCAAGACAGCACTATAGACTACTGGTACAGGCATTTGAAAACTACAGTAAAGTTACACATTGCTGTAGTTAGGGGAGTAAGGGAGTACAAGACACTGAATACGTACGCTTCACATTTTTACTGTATATGCTTTTTGCAATTCTACAGCACTGTGCAAAAGAAAAATACATATAGTACAAATTGTAACTGATGGTAAATCTTGCTGGCACATCCAGACGTTCCTGTCTGTCTGGCCACATATTTTCATCTACATCACAACGGATATCATCCCTTGCAATGCAGCGAGGAAAGTATCTCCTGGAGTGGCGAATCCACCCTCTGCATGACTCTGCTGTGATGTCATCACATGCTGCATCCACGGCTGCTAGCAGGGCCATTTGCCCATGTGGAAGCCGGTCATAAACCTTCCACCTCCAGGCAGAGAAAGACTCCTCTATTGGATTAAAGAATGGGCAGTAGGGAGGGAGATATTCCACCAGCATCCTGTCATGTGCTGCAAACCACTGTCTGAGCAGATGTGAGTGGTGAAAACGGTCATTATCCCACACAACAACATACCTGTGGAGTTGGTCTCCACCCCTCTCATTCTCAGGGACTATGTCCCTGTAAAGAGTGTCTACAGAAGTCAGCAGATGTGTATTATATGGACCAAGAAGGGGGATATAGGTGAGGACGCCATCGTCTGAGATGGCTGCACATATTGTAACAGTCTCTCTGCGTTGGTGTTACACCACTCAGACATCGACGGTACTAGTAGTGTAGAAAAGTTCAGTTTTATTACTTCGCAGCAGAGACATATCACGAAAATAAACGAGTTCAAGAGTACATCAGCCCGCACACACACTAAACATTACATTAAAGGCTCCGACTCCCGCCTGAAAACGTCTTATTCTATGGTATCTGGTAACAACAATTCAGTGTGGCCACCTACTGGCGAAGCGAAGAAATGCACAACTTATAATAAAACAGTCTCAATGCATTACTAACAAAATACAGATTATATAAGATATTGTCATGTAGACAAACAAGTAATACTGTTAATAGGAGTATTTCTAGGTGCTACATTCCTCCCCTGCAAAATAAATGTTATCCTTAACATTAGCACAATTTTCTAGTACCACATGAACTATGAAAAATCAACATTTTACTCACAATGGCATTATCTTTCTTTTGAAAGTAAGAAACAAGTAAATGGTATAAGTGCATTGCACAGATTTTACCCTTATAATATATCACTATTGCGTACCATTTGATATAATCACATTCTACTCTGAAATAAAACCATTAAGTATTTATACTTCAGTTTAGTTTACCTCTAAGCAGTTGCAACAATAGTGTAGTTATATGTGTTTTCTTAGACACAAAACCCTTTCTGTTCATACAATATCTTCTCCGGAGACTTCTCATTTTTATAGTCTGAAAACATAACAGTTTTACTGTTTCAATGCCAAAGCTCAATAAAAAAATATCTGGACTCTTATGTCACACACGAAACAATACTTAGCTTTTGAAATAATAAACACGTAATATTACCATCAGGAATGTGGTCTTAATCAATAAAGTATTAACAATCAAGGATCACAGTCATTTACTGAACACAGCAGTGTTTTTTCTTTTAGATGACACACTTCATGGACAGTTAGTACTCAGTTCACAAACAGTTCAATTGTGTCCACATTTTTTCCGTTGTTTTTGTTTTACAACAGTCCATGTTTAACTTACAACAGTCATTCAGTAGTACCCCATGGAAACAAGTGGAGGATAACCCAGCTGTGGTCCAAACATCTGTGGAGGTGGCCAAGGCATACAGTATTGTCCATATCCTGGGGCCAGTGCATTTACGTACAGTGGGTAAGAGTGAAGCCCCACCACACGATGCGTCGGATGACCTAATGAGTCATACGTCAGTGTTTCTCTGGGTCGTCTTTCCCTCTCTGACCGACGTAGTTGCATGTCAGTGAGTTCTGACTCCTGGTTGCCAGGACAGTCTACAGCTGGAACTGTCTGTGGAACCTCTTTGGTGTCAACTGTAGTAATGTCATTTTTGGTAGTGTCATTGTCCACAAGCACTGGGGCTGGAGTATCAACCCTGACCTGCTCTGTTTCAGCCTCAGGTTCAGGCTGAATTATTTCAGGGGCATTTTGAGGTACAACATTTTGCTCTCCAGGCTGTTGGTGATGGTGCCTCAGTCTATTAGCCCAGTAGTATTCATCCTCACTTGAGCTCTCTGAGTCTTCTGATGTATATTTTGTTTTGTTCTCTTTGTGTCTCTTTGCTTTTTGAGTAGGCAGATTTTGTCCAGTTTTTTTAGCTGGTTCCTGCAGTGGTAAAGCATCACAGGGCATTAACATGTTACGATGGAGGATTCTGCCTCTCCCTGTGCCACTTTCGGACTTGACTTCATAAACTGGGCTGTCTTTCCCCTTTTGAGAGACAACAATGTGTATTTGTTTTTCCCAATATGAGCGCAATTTCCCAGGCCCTCCTCGTTCCGACATATTTCTCACAAGGACTCTGTCACCTGGAGAAAGCACTGCACTTTGCCTCTTTTGATCATAGTAGGTTTTTCCTCTTGCTGTAGTCTTTTTGATAGTTTTGGATGCAATGTCATACGCTTCTTTCATTTGTTGCTGCCATTTTTGAGCATATTCCTCATGGGAGTTACATCCTTCCTCCTCACTTATCCCAAATATTACATCAATTGGCAAACGTGGCTTTCTACCAAAAAGCAAATAGAAAGGAGAGTAACCCGTTGCTTCACTAGTTGTACAATTGTAAGCGTGTACCACTTTGCTCACATAGTCATTCCAATTTCCCTTTTTCTCCTCATCCAAGGTCCGCAGCATAGATAACAATGTACGATTAAATCTTTCAGCTGGGTTCCCTTGTGGGTGGTAGGGAGTTGTTTTAGAGTTTGCAATGCCTGTGTATTTTTGCAGTTGTCCGAATAAACGGTTCTCAAACTCTCTGCCTTGATCATGGTGTATTTTAGCAGGGAAACCATATTTTAGGGCAAAATCATTGAAAATCTTATCTGCTGCCGTTTTGCCTGATTTGTTACGGGTTGGGTAGGCTTGGGCAAACTTGGTAAAGTTGTCAATAACTACCAAAATATATTCATACCCTCCCCTGCTTTTTTCAAGGTGAAGATAGTCAATAGAGATGGTCTCAAATGGTGCTGTAGCAGGTATATGACACATGGGAGCTCGGGTATGGACTGCAGGTTTCTTTTGATAGTTACAT
Source organism: Eutrigla gurnardus (assembly GCF_963514095.1). Lineage (NCBI taxonomy): Eukaryota > Metazoa > Chordata > Actinopteri > Perciformes > Triglidae > Eutrigla > Eutrigla gurnardus. Next base: position 75,600 of record NC_139930.1, on the reverse strand, counting down.
TTACACACTTTTGTAATAAAAAACTCAATGTCCTTCTGCATCCCAGGCCAATAAAACCTCTGTCTAGCCAGGTGTAAGACCCGTTCCACCCCCAGGTGACCCATTTCACAGTGAAGATATTTGTAAACCAACTCTTTGTACACTTTAGGTAGCACAATTTGACTACATGTTGCTGTTTTGCGTTTTAACAAACCCTCCTGAGAAACATACAGTCTTTTCCACTCATGTAACAGTTGTTTCCCTTTCATCTTGTCTGGTTTCTCTCCAGACTTTTTCAGCTGGATTACATAGGAAATGGAGGTGTCTTGCAGCTGTGCCATCAGTAGCTCTTGCTGTGTTATCTTTATGTCTGACTGGGCAGCTATTTCTTGTACATGGGGGCTGCAGGTAATGGCTGAGATCCAGTCCACATCATGCTCGTTCTGATTTTCAACCGCATTGAATATGGCACCTAGCACCTCAGGTCCACACTGCTCTGTGCATTCACACATTAATGCATCCATACTCACATGTGCCCGGGACAGGAAGTCTGCGTCCGTGTTCACTTTCCCCGGACGGTACTTTAATGTCAAGTTAAAGTCAGCTAGCTCGGACACCCAGCGATGTCCTGTTGCGTTTAGTTTAGCTGTGCTCAGGACATAAGTAACAGGGTTATTGTCGCTGTATACAGTTACAGAGGGAGCATAAAATAAATAGTCTCTAAACCTGTCTGTAACCGCCCACTTGAGCGCTAAAAACTCCAGCTTGCCTGAATGTAGTCGGTAATTTTTTTCTGCTGGTGTCAATGTCCGTGAGCCATATCCGATGACTCTCAGTTTGCTTTCATGTCTCTGATAAAGGACTGCTCCCAGTCCTTCCTCTGAAGCGTCCACATGCAAAATATATGGATCCTCGAATCTGGGATAAGCCATTACAGGTGGGTTAGTCAAGATATCAACAAGATAGTTCAATGCTCTTTGGTGTGTGTCAGTCCACTCTATTTTTTGATTTGGAGGGGCTTGTCCTGCCCTCGCTGATCGAAATTTGGTCTTAGACTCAGTACTTTGGGTTACATCGGATGAGAGTAGGTCATACAGGCATTTTGCATGACGGGAAAAATCCTGCACGTAACCCCTATAATAGCCCAGGAACCCTAGGAGTTTACGGAGCTCTCTGATGTTAGTAGGTGGTTTTGTTTTAAGCACTTGTACTGCGGCTACCTCTTTATTATCCATCCTGTAGCCGTCAGCTGAGATCACTTTTTCAAGATAACGCACCTCATTTTTAAAAACGTCACATTTATCCGGTCTCAGCTTGATTCCCCAGGCTTGTTGATGTTTTAAGACTGATCTCATATCCTCAACATGCTGAGAGAATGTTTTACTGTACACCAAAACATCGTCTAGATAAGGAATACATATTTTGTCTCTGAGTCCTTCAAGGCTCTCCTCCATACTGCGTTGGAAGGCTGACGGTGCATTAGTGAGGCCAAATGGAATTCTGTTCCATTCGTACAGCCCCCATGGGGTTGTGAAGGCTGTGAATTTCCTGGAGTCCTCGCTAATGTTGCCCTGGTGGTAAGCTTTGCCCTGGTCCAGTACGCTGAACCAAGCGTTCCCACCCAGACCATCAAGTATCTCCTGGATGCGCGGTATAGGGTGCCGGTCTGGAATTGTCTTTTTATTAAGCCCCCTGTAATCAATACATAGGGCCCTAGTTTCGTAGACCAGGCGCAGTCAGCTTTCAGCGCACCTGCGCCGCGCCGAGGGGGTGTGTCCGCCTGGACTTTGCAAGTTTCGTGCACCGCGCAGGCCGGCGCAGGCACACCTCCCGTCTCGCCCACCGGCGCAAGTGGGAAAGAGGGAGGAGAAGAAGGCGTGAGTGGGAGACGAGGAGGAGACGAGGCGTGGACTGGGATAAACACAGCCGATTCAGATCTTCACCAATCAAATGAGCTCCTCTCCTCTCCTTTAATGCGTTAGGGGAGGTTCAGTGCAAGTTCCGTCACTTGACAACCCGATGACAGAAGCAGCGCCGCCGCTGTGCGTGCGTATCATAATAATAACAATGCCGATATTATAAAAAACAGGAGAGAGAGAGGGAGATGTTTTGGTCCGAGAGGCTGAGTTTCCGTTACGCGTGCCATCCGCCTTTGATCTGACGTCAGATGTGACGGGACAATCTATGTCGATATAAATTCACGTGTTGATTCAGTTAGTTGCATTAAATAGTGTTTGTTGTGATTATTTATTGCATTTAAATGTGCCTGGAACTGTGGAAACCTGCCTGTGAGGTCTCGGTGACGTGTGCGCACTGCGCGCCGTCAGCCGAACTTCCATTGCGCCAGCTGTGATTCGCATTGAATGAATGGACTTTATTTACGCCTTACGCCTTGCGCCGAAAGTAGACCAGGTCGGAGCTGGCGAGCTTTCAGCGCAGTCTCGGCGAGGCTTTTTGCCACGAAACTTCCGCTACGCCAAGCTGAATCTCTGACGCCTCCCCCTGCTGCGCCGCCACACCCATGTTGGCGCAGGCGATCCACCAAACTGCCAAACTGACGGTGCGCAAGGCTGCGCGGGTCGAAACTTGCACTGCGCCGGCTGCGCCACCCTGCGCCGGTCTACGAAACTAGGGCCCATAGTCTCAGGTTTCCGTCTCGTTTTCTCACACAAACCACTGCAGATGCATATGGGGAGGTGGATTTGCGTATGAACCCTTTATTTAACAAGTCCTGTATGTGAGCCTTTACCTCCTCATACAACGGTCGTGGTATGGCATTATATGTTTTAGCTACGGGGGTATTGTCATTCAACACAATGTCCATTTGTAGGTTTTTAATAAAGCCAACCTCATCTTTGTCCCTTGCAAATGCACTTGACTCTTCTCTGAGCATTTGTTTAACGACTGTTTGTTGTTCGATGGTCAAGTGGTCCAAGTTGACAGGGGGATCCCACTGTTTGTGGTTGAGATCACTCAGTGACTGTTCTGTGGCAGAATTGGGTTGAGCTGGGGCATTGTCGACAACTACTGAATTAACATGGTGCGCCTCTGGATACACCGGATAACAGTCTGTTATTCTCTGTATGCTCCCTATCATAGTTTTACCTGGCATCGAGATGTCATGCTGTGTGGCATTTCTGACATAAATGTTCACTTTACGAGAGGGGCAGGACATATTTACCAGCTGGCAAGTAATTTCTAATCCCTCCTCTATAGAAATATTCTCTTCAGGTTCAAAGAGCATTTCAGTTTTTACTTTGAGATCTGTTTTTACAGGGCAGCTAATACACTTGACTTGTCCCCCTGGAACTACAATGGACGTGCGCCCTGTCCTGACTGGGTAGGTAGCATTGTCATCGGTAGCTCCCTGAATCAGATTTAGTAGTGCCTCTGCCTTTCCTGAACCTAGTCTTAGTGACTCTCTGAGCAGAGCTACTTTTTCACTGGGCTGCACCTCGACTTTCTTATCTCTCATTATTTCCACAATGGCGTTGAACCCTATTATTGGTCTTTGTACTACGTCCCTGCTCACTAGCACTGGCACTATTACCTCATCAGACTCTGATGTTTGACCTTTCGGGTCACACAGATTGAGACTGACCTCAACCCAGCCCTGAAAGGGAATCTTTGAGCCATTGGCTGTTCTTAAATCCAGAATTTCCTCACCATTTAACAAGTCACTGATTGAATGGATTTCTGCATCAGGTAAGTTTTGGGACTTCCATGCCTCACTCATGACTGATACTTGTGCCCCTGTGTCCCACAGACCTAAAGTCTTAACCTTATTCATTTTGCACCAGACAAGACACTTTCGGCCTACCAGCTGTGCTACTCGTTTGTATTTTTTACCAGCGTTACCTGAATGAGAGGATTGGTCTTTCTGCTTTTCCTTTGACTTTAAAGGTGTAACAGGTTGAGGAGTGGGCAATTTTTGTCTTTTTTTCTGCCTTTCATGCAGGTGTACAGGCTCTATCGGTGGGTTTAGCTTTGCATTTTGGTCTTTTTGGGACATTGTTATTGAGGTTATGGCGTGCCCCCCGGTCACAACCTCCGCCAGTTTCCCGCCGGTTTTTGTCTCTCCCCTACTCTACACCCTTTTGCCCAATGTGTGTCACTGCCGCATTTGAAACAATGGTTGCAGTTTTTGTTGTCCTGCTGACATGCTACACACTGTCTTGTTGGTCTCCTGGGAGTGTTAACAGGTAAGTTGGCTTGTTTACTATCACCCGTTTGTCTCTCGCGCTGGACAGTTTGTACCAGTGATGCTACTTGACCTGTAAGCTCCCTGATTGCTGTGTTGTTCTCCTCCATTTTTGTAAATAGGGGGTTTTCTTTAGTTGATTTGCTAGGTTTAGCTACGAGCACAGTGGTTGAAGAGACATCTTCATCTTCACTTCTCTCTACTGAGTTCAGATTTGCCCGATGAGTGGTTTTGCTGGTGGCTTTAATCTTTTGGGTTCTCTCATTTTCATTATATTGCGCAACCTGCATCTTTTGTAGCAGCAGCTCATCACTACTTTCCTCATCCCGCAGATACATTCTCATTTCTGCTCTTATGTTGTTGTTTGACAAGCCTGTCATGATGGACTGTGAACACTGGCTTTGGACTAGCTCTTTGTTATATTTCAGGCCAGACTGGGCACGCTCAGATGCAAACAGTACCTTTTGGCGCAGATCCAGCACTCGGACCAGAAAATCTAGTGGTGTTTCTCCAGGCCCCTGCACAGCTTTTGTCAATTGTTGGTACAATACAGTCGCATCCTTTTCTGCATAGTGAGCTCTGAGTATTTGTCTAAGGGTAGCGAGGGTAAGGTTCTTTTTCCCCTCCAAATAACTCCTCAGTTTCAGCCCAGGCCTCACAGCACGAATAACAGCTTCCACAACTTCGAATTCAGGATAGCATTTTCTTAGCCCACTTTCAATCTGATGTTCCAGGCTACTAAAGCTAAGAGTGTCTTTTGAGGTTGACTCACCCACATGTCCATTTATTTTGAAGTCTTTTCTGAACCCCCTTGAAGAAGCGTAGTAGCTGTTGCTTGTGGACTCGTTGTGCCGCGCTGTCTCTAGGGCTCCTCCTTGCTCCAGCAATGACGAAAATGGTGTGCTGTCTCCTTGTAGTCCTTCTGACGCAGGCTGCGCAGAGTGAGCTGCTCCCACGTCGTCAACCGCAGGTGTGGAGACTGCCGCTGCTTCCCCGCCGTCAGCCGCTGCTTCTCCCGCGTCCGCGTAGTCGGTCACCGGGTTGCCCTGCAGGGTGACGAGCAGGTCGTTCAGTTGCAAAAGCACAGACATGCCTTCGTCCTCTTCGTCCAGAAACTCAGTGCGCTCACAAAAGTTTATAACGTGCTTCACCAGTGCACGACGAGTTCTACCTGTAATGTCTGCTGAGTCTTTGCCCGCAATGTAACAGCTCTTGCAAACCTGGTGCAGTTCCTTCACGGTTAATCCAATCAACTTTTCTTCTATTTCCAAAAGAAACTCTTCACGGTGTTCCGACATCTTGATGTTCGTGTTCGTGACTTGGTAACACTTAGGAAAAAACAATAAATCGTCCCTGCGTCGTCCTAGCTAGACTGCAACTGTTAGCTCTGTAAGCTAAGCTACCTTGCGTTCATTGCTCTCACACACCGGGGTTTTACCGTGTTTTCCCTCTCTGCGTTCCGTGGTCTTTCGCTGCGAAGTAATCCCTATCTTGATCTTAATCCCAGCGGTGCCTCCAAAATGTTACACCACTCAGACATCGACGGTACTAGTAGTGTAGAAAAGTTCAGTTTTATTACTTCGCAGCAGAGACATATCACGAAAATAAACGAGTTCAAGAGTACATCAGCCCGCACACACACTCCGTGTTACATTAAAGGCTCCGACTCCCGCCTGAAAACGTCTTATTCTATGGTATCTGGTAACAACAATTCAGTGTGGCCACCTACTGGCGAAGCGAAGAAATGCACAACTTATAATAAAACAGTCTCAATGCATTACTAACAAAATACCGATTATATAAGATATTGTCATGTAGACAAACAAGTAATACTGTTAATAGGAGTATTTCTAGGTGCTACATTGGCCGGGGACATCAGTGGTTGCTCTCTGTCCAATGGGATTTCTTCCACACCTTCTACCTTTGGCCAGATTGAAACCCGCCTCATCAACGGATATGAATGTGTGCAGTGGTTCCCTGGCTTCCAGCTCCAGTACACGCTTTATCAAGAGAGAGAGAGAGAGAGAGAGAGAGAGAGAGAGAGAGAGAGAGAGAGAGAGAGAGAGAGAGTGTCCCTGAGCAAGACACCTCACCGCAATTGCTCCTGACGAGCTGGCTGTCGCCCTGTGTGGTTGACTCCGCCGTCGGTGTGTGAATGTTTGAGTGAATGGGTGAATGTCAGTCATTGATGTAAAGCCCTTTGGAGAAAAGCACTATATAAATGAGGCCATTTACCATTTAGAGAGAATGCATTTTGGAAAACCTATTGTACAGTATGTTCTGTGAATACATAGACAGCATTGCTAGTGTGCTGCATGAGCTACACAAAGTAAACCAGTTTACAGTGCTGAACATTAGAGTAGAAGACATGTTTGACCTGTACATACTGGTGACGGATCGCCTTCACTCTTTCACTGTTCCGTTCAAATGGCATTTCATTTCTCTTGAGCACTCTGTCAATTATTGCAATTGACACAGATTCAATATTGCCAAATACATTGTTATCCTCTATGACAGCGCTTTGAATTTCTTTCAACCTTATTGCATTGTCTGCAATCACCATTTTTACAAATGGCTTCCTCTTGCTGCGGGGTAAAAAGGGGCCCTCTTCCCCCTCTGCAAGGTTGTCTTTCAATCCTATGTGGTGCAGAGTAAAATGACAGTAATGAACAATAAACATGAGATATTATGAGATGTTGGATTACTGTCCAATACTATACATACCTGTTCTCCCTACAAAATGTTTGAATGATTGAATTCACGGTGGTTCTTCCAACATTTGGTTGCACCCTCCGACCAGCCTCAGCCATTGTGAGGCCGCGTTGACAACATTAGGAATCTGCCTGTATTTGGCCTCTTCTCCCTCTTCCTCTGTTTTGTCCCCTTCCTCCCCGCATCCTCACCCCTCTTCCACGATGCTGACCTTCCATTTCTGTGTCACAGCATTGTAGAAATGGTCCACACTATGTCCTGCTCGGTTCATATATGCTTGCCAAGTGAGGGTTCATGGGATTCATCCCTGAATGACTGTGAACAAGTGGCTTGTCATGGTTCCAACTAATACTTCACACACCTCCTCGTGAGTGAAAGCTGAGAGCAATTGTTCAATTTAGGAGACATTTCCTGGAACAATGATAGAGAAAGGTATAACATTTGCTTGACAGAATTTAATAACATGTTCAACAATTTTGTATGTAATGACCAGTGATGGGAATAACGGCGTTATAAGTAGCGGCGTTAATAACGCCGGTTCACATTTGGTTGGCTGGACTGCCATTTGCGTCGGGGTTGAAGTGTTGGAAGAAACTGACGTCTCCATTTGTCCCAGAAAAGATTAGCAAGATGCTGAACTTGCTGCCACTGATTCTTATAAAGGTCAGAGGTCACAAAGTTGCCAGCAGGGGCCGGGAGAGGGCAATCTTTCTGAGTGAGAAGAACCGCCGGAGACAGTATGAATTACTGTACTGCTTCACCCAGTGTTGACTAGTGTCCTGGACTGAGATTCACAGCCAGCTAAACTCTTTCTGACATTTTATCCAAGGAACAGGCTGGAGTTGTGACTGGATCGCATTTATTGCCAGAAATTGTAAAACTGAAACAAATACAAAAAAGGTTCAATTACCACAAGGTAAATAATACAAGTTTACATGTAACTGTTAGCCTGCTAACGGAGGTAGCGGATCTAACACACACAGATCTACGGGCAGAGTCCGCGATCACATCTCGCTCGTTAATTAATTACGATAAACTACAGAAGCGTTTGCAATCTACTAATGGTAAATAATTACTTACTCATATTGCCACTACAAAGGGGTAAGACAAACGTGAGGACGGAGGAATCTCTTGCTACGGAGCAGGTAAAACAACAACAACATCCGGTAGCCTACATCACTTCCTGTAAAACCCATGCACGCAAAAAACACATGAATGAAACTACTGCGCCGTCTACTGGTCGAAAAGTGCAACTGCAAGTAAAAATGTACACAGTTCCATAACACTCCCCGTCTGGCATTATTTTAAAAATGCCACAATAACAACTTTACACAATCTAATCTCCTGGAGATAAGAGAAGAATACAGTCTGAAATGGGTCTGAGGAAAGTCTTTTTAGACTTGTTGTGGGTAACCTTGACCTCCACTTTCCTGACAAGTCCATCTTTACTTGGAAGAGCTTTTACTATGACTCCTGTTGGCCATTCATTTCTTTTCAGTTGCTTGTCCTTTAGAAGAACAATGTCTCCTTCCTTCATGTTTGGCCTGATGAGCTGCCGTTTTTGACGACTCTGGAGCATGTTGAGGTATTCTTTCTGCCACCGAGCCCAGAAAGTGTCAGCAAGAACTTGAACCCTTTTCCACTGATATTTGAACATGTCAGCTTTGGTGAAGTCTCCAGGGGGAGGTGAGAGGACACCAAACTTCTGGGTGAGTAGAGTTGAGGGGGTTAAGATCAGAGGAGCTTCTGGGTCAGTGGAGACAGGCACTAAAGGTCTTGCATTAATAATAGCTGTAACTTCAGCCATCAGGGTTATCAGAACCTCATGAGTCAGCTTGGAGTGGCTCACTTGTAAGAGCATTGAATCCAGGATGCGTCGTGTAATTCCTATCATCCGCTCCCACGTGCCACCCATGTGGGATGAGTGGGGTGGGTTGAACATCCATGAACATCTGTGATTGAGGAGGTAGCTGTCTACACTCTTCTCACCAGGCTTTGGAGGCTCCAGCTTCAGCTCCCTGGCTGCACCAACAAAGTTGGTGCCACAGTCTGACCTCAACTGCTTAGCAGTACCTCTGATCGCGAAGAATCTGCGAAGTGCATTGATGAAGCTGGAAGAGCTCATAGTTTCAATCACTTCGATGTGAACAGCTCGAGTGGACATGCATGTAAACAAAACCGCCCATCTCTTACTGTTGGCTTGTCCTCCTTTAGTGCGGCGTGCAATGACCTCCCATGGTCCAAATACATCAAGGCCAACATAAGAAAACGGGGGGTCAGTCTTTAAACGTTCGGCTGGCAAATCTGCCATGATTTGCTGCTCCTCTCTGCCGCGTAGTTTCCTGCAGGTCACACATCTATGGATAATGCTGCCAATACACCTCTTGGCTCCTACTATCCACAGGCCACTTGCTCTCACCGCTCCCTCAGTAAAGTGCCTTCCTTGATGCTTTACAGCCACATGATGATGGCGGATCAGCAGTGTAGTGATGTGATGCTTGCCTGGGATCAGAAGAGGGTTGGCTTCGCGACTTGACACGTTTGACTCTGCAAGGCGTCCTCCTACCCGCAGTAGGCCATTTTCATCAATGACTGGATGAAGCTTGTAAAGAGAACTGTTGGAGGACAGACCTCGTTTTGCCATGATGCATTTGATTTCTTCTGAATACACTTCATGCTGGACACATCTGATCACTGTGTGTTCTGCTTGACTTAAAGCTTCATCTGTGAGACTTGTCTTGCAGAGGTGCCATCCTGCACAACTGGTTTCTTCTCTGGATTTGATGAAGCTGTGAGAGATGTGACGAAGGTGAGCTACTGCTTTGATCAGGGACGTCCACTTAGAGAAGCGCTCAAAGCGTGCTGAGCCCAAATGCTTTGTAGAGACTGTGGTGGTGAGCACTGTCACTTTAGAGTGAATTTCAACATCTGACTCTGGGTTAATGAGGTCAAATGGGCCTTTCTCAGGTGTTGTGCTCTCAGGCTGCAAAAGAAACGCAGGACCACATAACCACGTGGTGCTGGCAAGCTTCCCTGCTGCTACAGACCTAGAGCCATGATCTGCTGGGTTGTGTTCTGTTGAGACATATCTCCACTGATCTGGTAGGGAGGATTGCTTGATTCTCTGTACACGATTGTTTACATATACATGAAATCTTCTGTGCTGGTTGTTTATGTATCCTAACACCACTTTACTGTCTGTGTAGAATGTAGTTTTGTCTATTTTCATGTCAATTTCTTCTGTGAGGAGCTCAGACAACTCCACAGCGAGCACCGCGGCGCAGAGCTCCAGTCTGGGGATGGTGAGCTCTGGTACTGGAGCCAACTTGGCCTTACCCATGATGAAGCCAACTTCAGTGTGTCCATCTCCATGTGTGACTTTCAGATAGGCTGCTGCGGCTATAGCTCTGACTGAAGCATCTGAAAACATACAAAGCTCAATACACTTAGCTTGTGAAATGGAGAAGGAGACATATGTGCGAGGGATATGCAGTGCCTGGAGATCCTGCAGCGACTCTTGCCAGCTTCTCCAGCCATCATACATGTCGGGGGGAAGGGGGCTATCCCACTCAAGGTCACTGTTGGAGAGCTGTCTGAGTAAAAGTCGTCCTTTGATAGTTACAGGGGCAAGGAAGCCTTGAGGATCGAACAAGCTGTTTACAACTGAAAGCACCCCACGGCGAGTGAAGGGCTTCTGGCTCTGAGGAACATGGAAAGTGAATGTATCAGACATGATATTACAACTCACTCCCAAGCTGCGCTGGACAGGAAGCTCATCTGTGGAGAGGTCCAGATCTTTGATTTCCTTGGCTCTGTCTTCAGGAGAAAAGGCGTTCATCACCTCCACTCTGTTGGAGGCGATTTTGTGGAGACGCAGATTAGAGAGAGCGAGCATCTTTTGAGCTCTCTGCAGGACATCGACAGCCTCAGCTTCAGTTGGAAAGGATTTCAGGGCATCATCAACGTAAAAGTCTTGTTCTATGAAGTGTCGTGCATCACTGCCGTAGACCTCTTCTGCCTCCTTTGCTGCCATTCTCAGCCCGAAGATTGCCACAGCTGGAGAGGGACTATTTCCAAACACATGTACTCTCATGCGGTAATCTACCACGTCCTTGCTGAGATCATTGTCTTCATACCAGAGAAAACGAAGGAAATCTCTGTGCTCTTCACAAACAACAAAACAGTAAAACATGTGTTCTATGTCGGCTGTTATGGCAACCGGTTCCTTTCGAAACCGGAGGAGCACACCCAACAGGGTGTTGTTCAAGTCGGGCCCCTTAAGCAGCACGTCATTGAGAGACACTCCATCAAACTGTGCACTCGAGTCAAACACTACTCGAATCTTCCCGGGCTTCTGCGGGTGGTAGACGCCAAAAGTGGGAAGATACCATCTCTCTTTATCCTTATCACAAGGTGGTGCAAGCTCTGCATGTTTGTTATCAATCATTTTCTGCATGAACTCGACGAAGTGGGCTCTCATGTCTTCCTTCTTGTCAAGTGTGCGACGAAGAGACATAAGCCGCTTGTAGGCATAGGGCCTGTTGTTTGGGAGCAGACGTCTGGGGCTCCTAAACGGCAATGGTGAAACCCAGCTGTTATTTTTGTCTTTGAAGACTCCTTTCATCTTCTTCAAAAAGAGTGTGTCTTCGACAGAAGGTGCGAGCTGGTTGTCAGTAACAGTGCGGCAAAAGACAGTCTCTCCTAAATTCTCTGCAGTGGGCTTGGAGTGTGGGTTTGGTGGTTGCGGCTGTTGAGGAGTTGCTTTTGTGTGACCCATCAGGCTGAAATTCTCCTTCACACTGAAGCGGTTGTCACAGGGGGTGAGAAGGCTGGGGCGTCCATTGTTTAACACATGTGTTTTTAGAGCACTCACTTCAGTTGGCTTGTGAGCACTGCCGAGGCACACATCGCCGATGACAACCCAGCCCAGGTCAAGCTTCTGTGCATATGGGTCATTGTGTCTGCCGTTCAACTGTTTTCTCACCTTGTGAGCTCTCAGAAGGTTCCGTCCAATGAGCAGGAGGATGTCAACATCTGGGTCGAGGGGCGGTATCTCAGCAGCGATTGACCTCAGATGATGGTGGTGACGTGCGGCTTCAGGGGTAGGTATTTCTTCTCTATTATTAGGGATAGCATTGCATTCAATGAGCACAGGGAGAGGAAAGTTCAATTTCCCGTCTGCTGACTCCACTGTATAACCACATGCTCTTCTGCCTGATGTTTCTGTTGTGCCAGCACAAGTCTTGAGGGTGTATGGTTCTACTGTGCCCTGGATGTTAAACATATCAAAAAACTCAGTCTTTGCAAGGGACAGATTACTTTGATCGTCTATGATTGCATACATCCTCTTGATGTCATGTCGTTGACCTTCTGGGAAGACGTGTACCAGGCAAATCTTGGAGCAGGATTTCCCTGTGATCCCATTTCCACATACCTCTGTGCAGGTGGCGGTAACATCTAGGTTTGATGAGCTCAGACTCTCCCCGCCATGCTCTTTAGAGGAAGAGAGGGGCTTTGGTGTCTGCACTAGTGGGCCAGGGTGGAGAGCTGCCAGGTGCCTCTCACTGTCACACTCCACACACTTAATAGTGACATTACAATCTTTTGCCTGATGAGTGGTGGATGCAAGGCAACGATAGCAGATGTTATTGTCTTTGATGAATTTCTTTCTGTCTTCCAATAGCATTGTTCGGAAACCTCTGCATCTTTTCAGTGGGTGCGGTGTGTGATGTATAGGACATTGCTTGCTTATATCTTCAGTTGCATGTTTAACCGCTGTGTGTGTGTGTACATCTGTTGACACATCTGTCTTGTGCACTGTGACTGATGGCCTTGTGTTGTAATTACCTGGAAGCCTCTCTTTCTTGAAGCTGACAGAGGAGGGATGAGCTGTGGTGAAGCTTGGGTCATTCCTTGCTCTAGCCTCTTTCCTCACAAACTCAGAAAAGAAAGAGAAAGGTGGGAAGGCAACTTTATAGTCTTCTTTAAACCTTGACCCGACCGCTGTCCACTTTTCCTGAAGGTGAAAGGGTAGCTTCTCCACAATTGGACTCACTCCCCTGGCTGTGTCGAGGTAACTTAAACCAGGTAAGTATCCATCTAGCTTTGCAGCTTCCAGTTCACAGAGCAGGTCGGAGAGCTCACGAAGCTTGCGAGGTTCTTTGCTGGAGAGCTTTGGAAAGTTTTCTATCCTGGAAAACAGGGCTCTTTCTATTGCTTCTGATGAGCCATAGCATTCTTCAAGTCTTGTCCAGATCATGTTTAAACCAGCAGATGGGTGACGTATATTGACTGCTTTCATCCTTTTAGCATGTTCAGAGGACTCAGGGCCCAGCCACTTGATGAGCAGATTCATTTCTTCAGTGTCAGTTAATCCAAGACCTGCAATGGTACTCTGAAATGTGGTCTTCCAGCTCAGATAAGTCTCTGGTTGGTCATCAAACTTAGTCAGTCCTCCGGTCACAAGCTGACTCTTTGCTAGGAACCTTGCGAGGTCGCTGGTTGCGTTGTCAGAAGCTGTGTGGTTCGTAGTGAACCTATACTGTGGCTGTAACACATTGTAGGGAAGACTTTGTTGAACTACATCTCTTTGTAGTGTTGGTTTGCTGCCATCTAGTGGTGAGAATTGGTAGCGATTTGGTTCTTGTTGAAAAGGTGTGTATGTTGGCGAAGGTTTAGCTTGTTTCTGCTGACAGGTGGTGTCACAATGCTGCATAAAGGTGTCTTTCTGACTTCGAGCAAGTTCAGTGTGATTGTGTTTATTTATGTAATCAGTCACTTTCTGCTCTGGGGTTGCCTGGGTAGGCAAGAAGTCAAACTCACCACTTCGCTCTGCAGCGTCGAGCTGAGCAGCAGCAAGCTCCATCACCTCTGCTTTGGCCATGGCAGCATCAGCCTCTTTCTGTAGCTCAAGTACACCAAGACTTGCTTCTAAGCGAGCTTTTTCCACCTTTATGTTCATTTCTTTCTCAGCGTAAGCTAGCCTGGCTTTAGCAGCCTGTGCTTCCGCTTGAGCCCTTGCTGCTGCCATACTTGCTCTGCTCGATGTAGTTGACCTGCTTGAAGCTCTTGCTGATGATCTAACAGTCAGCCTTTCTGACTTTGAGGACTTTAAGGAGTGAGCGGAGAGTGATTTGGTCTCCTCACAATCTTGACCTTGAGCCTCCGATGTCTCCATTATGCTTGGCTGGGAAGGGCTGGTGAAGGTGAGTATGTGTCTGTGACTGGCTCTCTAGTCAGTGTCCAACAGTTTGTCGACGTCCCTCGCCGAGTGCTATGATTTTACTGTACTGCTTCACCCAGTGTTGACTAGTGTCCTGGACTGAGATTCACAGCCAGCTAAACTCTTTCTGACATTTTATCCAAGGAACAGGCTGGAGTTGTGACTGGATCGCATTTATTGCCAGAAATTGTAAAACTGAAACAAATACAAAAAAGGTTCAATTACCACAAGGTAAATAATACAAGTTTACATGTAACTGTTAGCCTGCTAACGGAGGTAGCGGATCTAACACACACAGATCTACGGGCAGAGTCCGCGATCACATCTCGCTCGTTAATTAATTACGATAAACTACAGAAGCGTTTGCAATCTACTAATGGTAAATAATTACTTACTCATATTGCCACTACAAAGGGGTAAGACAAACGTGAGGACGGAGGAATCTCTTGCTACGGAGCAGGTAAAACAACAACAACATCCGGTAGCCTACATCACTTCCTGTAAAACCCATGCACGCAAAAAACACATGAATGAAACTACTGCGCCGTCTACTGGTCGAAAAGTGCAACTGCAAGTAAAAATGTACACAGTTCCATAACAATAACCTTATGTAACCTTATGTTATAATATGTTATAACAGAACACTCCCCGCCTGGCGTTAATTTACGCCACCATCTTTTGGAACAAATATATTACTGTCCTCAGTTCTTATGGCTCTGGAGGAACAAGAACCACTACTTCAGAGATAGGTCTAGTGAAGGTCTTAGGGCCATGAGACCCAGCCACCTTTATCTCCACAGTCCGTACTTTGCCGTCCGTGCTGGGTAACACCTTTGTCACAAGACCAAGTGGCCACTCATTTCGAGGTGACTGAATGTCCTTTAAAACAACAACGGTCTCTTGGTTCACATTTGGTTGGCTGGACTGCCATTTGCGTCTGGGTTGAAGTGTTGGAAGAAACTGACGTCTCCATTTGTCCCAGAAAAGATTAGCAAGATGCTGAACTTGCTGCCACTGATTCTTATAAAGGTCAGAGGTCACAAAGTTGCCAGCAGGGGCCGGGAGAGGGCAATCTTTCTGAGTGAGAAGAACCGCCGGAGACAGTATGAATGGATCGGTCGGATCCGTTGACACTGGAACAAGGGGTCTGGAGTTTATGATTGCAGACACCTCTGCCATGAAGGTGACGAGGACCTCGTGAGTGAGTTTGGTGTTTTAGAGGTCGAGGAACTGTAGGAATTTTGTTCACAAGTTAGTCAATCAGAAGGACCTCACAGAGTCTATATTGCGTTGTTCAGATTCTGCAGGAGGATCACGAAGACAGCGGAGTCGTTGGTTCTTTAGTGCGCCATTGCTGCAGGCATTTATTTGCAGATGTACATCAGATGATACAGACGTCTGGAGAAAGTCTCTTATCTAGCTAAGAGCTGCCGTGTGCAACACAGTGCTCTGTACCAGAGGCGAGAAGTTCTGGTCTCTATACTATATGCTCCCGAATATATACACTTGTTACAAAGGCAGGGCTTATGTGTCATGCTTATGCATGCAAATGTGTATTTTTGAGTTTCTGCTCCTCCTCCGAGTGGTTCCTCTTTTGGTCTTTGAGATGATGGATGCAGTGACAGTCCCGAGAGTTGGGGCCTCTTCCTGCTCGCTGACCTCCATCCCCTCGCTGACCTCCATCACCTCCATCCTCGGGTCCTGCAAAGAAAACCCTATGCGCGTCTGCCATACATCGTGTGTCCCCCCCCCCTGTCTGCCTCAGGCAACTTATAATTGATGACTTCATGTGTGTAAGCGTCTGCTGTTTTTTGTTCCTCTAATGCGATTAAATGCGTTCATGTAAAGTGTATAAGTTCATGAACTTCCTCTCGGCTGTGTCTGTGCTCTACAATGAGTGTCTCATGCATTTCCTTTACTAACTGTGACCTTCTCTTGCTCTGCCGCTTTCTGAGGATGTTAGGATAGATTAATATCAAACACATTACATGATTATAAAACATACATGATTATGGAGAACCTACATGATTATAAAAAGCCTACATGATTATGAGACATGCAATTTATGAAACCTACAATTTCCAGGTGTCATGCACTACTAATCATTTTTATATCTACAGAACATAGAGTCCAGAATCCTCCTTGCTAGACCCACCATCCTTTCCCATGATCCACCAAAATGGGAGGCATGAGGGGGGTTGAAAGTCCATGAACATCCCTTTCCTAGCAGGTAAGTTCTGACTGCAGCATGGTTCAGGTTTGAGGGTATCTGAAGTTCCTTACATGCGGCAATAAAATTGGTACCACGATCTGAGTGGATGCTCTTCACTGGACCCCTGATGGCCAAGAAGCGTCTGAGCGAATTAATGAAACTTGATGTGTCGAGTGATTCGATCACTTCGATATGAACTGCCCTCATGCTCAAACATGTAAAGATGACAGCCCATCTTTTGTTTTGGACAACACCTCCTCTTGTGCGTTGTGTGAAAATGTTCCAAGGGCCAAACACGTCTAGGCCCACATTTGTGAATGGGGGGTCAGTCGAGAGACGCTGAGCTGGGAGATTGGCCATCTTTTGAACACTGAAGGGGGCTCTCAACCTTCTACATTTTACACAGTGATGAATGACATTGCTCACTCTCCTTTTGCCGCCCACAATCCACCACCCTGCCGAGCGGACGGCACCTTCCGTGTAGTGTCGACCTTGGTGGAGGGTCTGTTCATGACAATGCTTCACAATAAGAGTTGCAATGTGATGTTGGCCAGGAACAATGAGTGGGTTCTTTTCCACTTGGCTGAGGTCTGCCTCCCTGATGCGGCCACCAACCCTAAGGAGACCATGGCTGTCTACAAAGGGGTCCAGATTTTTAATCGGACTGGATGTAGGAATCTTTCGCTGCTCAATAATGCACTTGATCTCTTCCCCATATGTTTCCTCTTGAACAGATCTGTTGTTTGGGAGTCTTTGGCGTGGTGATTTGAATGGTAATGGAGCTGTCCAACTGTTGTTTGCATCCTTTTTCATCCCTTCCTCCATTGTTTTAATGAAGACATTGTCTTGAATAGAAGGGGAGACTTGATTGTCATTTTTAGTTTGTTCAAACACACTACATCCAAGGTGGTCTGGCTCACAACTGGATTTGTCACCGGGTTGTGGTACATTATGGCAGGGGATTTGGACCCCGCAGGGTTTCTCTTTCACATTGAACAGATTGGGGCAACGCTGGAAGCACGTCGGTCGACCTCTCTCTGTCGTGCTTGTGTAAAAGGTGTTCACTGCTACTGATTTGTGAATGCCACCCAAACACACATTTCCTACTATAACCCACCCCAAGTCTAACTTTTGTGCAAAGGGAGCATCGTTAGGGCCACTTATCTGTCTATGGACTTTGTGCACTTTGACGATGTCCCTTCCAAGCAGCATCAGCACCTGGGCATTTGGGTAAAGCTCTGGGATAAGGTGTGTGACACTCTTTAAATGAGGGTGATGGAGTGCCGCACAGGGCGTTGGTATGTCCTCCCTGTTGTTGGGGATGTCATTACATTCAATCAGGCTTGGCAAGGGGACACGTACAGTGCCATCTAGGGACTCTACAACATAACCAGTGGCTCTCCTACCTGTTGTCTCTTTAAGGCCAGCACATGTTCTTAATGAGTAGGGAGAACTAGGGCCACTGTCTTTAAAGCTTTCAAAAAACTCTGAGCGAACAAGAGATCGGTTACTCTGCTCATCATGAATTGCATACAGCCTGATGGCTCGATCTGGGTGCCCTACTGGATATACCTTTACGAGGCAGATTTTAGAACAGGACCTTTCAGTAAGGTTCCCACCACAAACTTGAGTGCATTTTGAAGTGATTTCACTGGGCAGACTAGCATCTTGCTCCCCGCCATGCTCTAGCTTGGGGTCCGATTCTTTGCTCCAGGGGGCTGGGCCTGGGTGAAGAGGTGTGTTGTGGTTGTCATTGCCGCACTCCAAGCACTGCACTTTGGTCCTACATTGTTTGGCGAAATGTGTTGTAGAGGCACAGCATCTAAAGCAAATGTTCTTCTCTTTCAGGATTGTTCGGCGTTCTTCCATGGGCTTCTCTCTAAAGGTTCTGCATTTTAGAAGAGCATGGGGTTTGTTATGTACAGGGCACAGCTTATTACAGTCATCTGTCTTTTTTGAATTCCCATATGACTCATAGCTGGGGTTTGGAAATACTTCTGTTTTGTGTACTGACACTTCTCTCTGTTTGTTGAATTTCCAGGAGGGTTTTTCGGGTCTGGGGACTGTGTTAATGTTGTGGTGACGGCGCAGATTATATTCTTTTGCAACAGCAACAGCTTCGTTGAAATTAAGGCATACAGGCAGTGTTTGGAAAGGGAACGCCGTTCTTTTTTCAGTAACGGGGTAATCTAACTAATTACTGTTTCCGTCGTTACAACGCCGTTATCGTTACTAACGTTAAATGCGGTGCGTTACTATGAATTGAATTTGTCGGTTGTCGGTTAAAAAAAAAAAGTCAGGATCGTGTTCTGCTTGCGCGCCGCTCGTGCCTGGTCTCGGCAGCCTGTTGTCCGTGGAGAAACGTGCAAACTTGCCGCGAGCTGGAGCCGGAGTTGGGGCTGCTGCTGGTCTGAGCGGCGCGCGAGGGCCACGCGGGCCCCGGTGTCCCGCTGTTCTGGTGTTGGACGGGAATCCGGTGCAGCTGTGGAGCGCGGATGGTGAAGACGGTGGTGATGATGATGATGATGATGATGATGAACGGCCCGGCAGCTCGTGGAGGCACCGGGGTCTCGCCGTCATTATGTCTACTGCTGTGCGCTCTGACCCTGTTTTGTGATATATGACAGACACAGCGTCTCCCACTGTATCATTTCTCCTCAAGTTTGAATTATTCCCGCATGCGAGGTGCGGAGAATGCAATCTCAATTATTATACACAAGACTACACGCTACGCGACTATAGGAGTAGACTACAAGACTACAGTTTGCCATCTCATTACAAGATCTTTTTTGTGTGAAATGAACAACTTATTCCTAACACTGAAGTTTTCATAAATTATACTTAATAGCCCAAATAAAAACATTTCACGCCGGTGCGTCTTTTACGCATTCCGAAGGTGCCCGTTTTATCTTGGATGGGCTTGGATTTGGACATTACTACATTTCAGGATTTTCAATGGTAACAGATAAGGTCATGATAATAATCATCTTGCTTTATTATTATTATTAGCACTACCATCTCCTCAAACTAAACAAGCAGCGTCTCGGAGCTGTCATTTTCCTAAATGAGCCGCGGGACTCGATGTTTCGCGCTGTAGGGGATTTAAAAAAGTGACGTGAGTGGAAGGGCGGCGCCGGGGCAGAGTGTGTGTGAGTGAGTCGGAGACAGAACGGGAGAGAGATAAGCAGCAAGCGCGAATCGAAATCAAGGGGGGGGGGGCATTTTATTAGCACATTTAATAGCGCATTTTAATCTGATCAGTTAACCGGTTTCAACCGGTTAATGAGGCTCGGTGGTCGGTCAAAAATATTTTTAGTTTTGGCCATCCCTAATTCGAAGAAGCAGCAGAGATGGCGAGTCCGGAGCAATCCGATGAAAAGTTGGCATTTTCAAGGTGGAGATGTCTGTTCTACTCATTTCAACTGACTTGTGAAAACTGCTCAGAAAAATCCAAATTCTTTGACATAAAGCAACTTTTTTTTTTACAGTAACGCAAATAGTTACTTTCCCTGGTAACTAGTTACTTTTATTATAAAGTAATTCAGTTACTTACTCAGTTACTTTTTGGAACAAGTAGAGAGTAACTATAACTAATTACTTTTTGAAAGTAACGTTCCCAACACTGCATACAGGTAACGCATTTCTGAAGGTTGGCATGATAAATGCGTACTTTTCAGTCCATTTGTCATTAAAGGATCTGTTTTCCGCATCAACTTTTCGTTTCATGGCCTTTGAGAGTGCCATTTTTGCCTACCTGTGTTAAGAGGCCTTTTCCTTCCACTAACTGAAACTGCATTAGCGCTGAAGCCAGTAACGATAGCCCTATAGTCGAGGCTCTGTTTCAGCTGTGTTTGTTTTTCAAGTGCTCTATAAATATGCTTACTTGAATTGAGTTGAGGCAAAATATCTCTCTCAATCACTCCTGGTGGTTGACTGTGGTATAAGTGATAGGAGCCTGACTCATAAAGGCTAAAAATGCCTTCAGTTTTGTAATGAAATAAAAAAAATATAAACAATAAACATTAAGTAATAATGTTATGCCAAAATTGGATTTTTATTTCATTTAATTTGAGGGTCCGGCCCCCAAGGTGACTGTCCAGTAAAATTCTGGCCCTCCGACAAATGTAGTTGGTGACCCCTGCTATAACTGATTAGCTGCAGTGTTATAGAATTTGTAGTTAAACACCGCCATCTAGTGGTTACTTAGTTATGCTGCAATGCCTGTGGCAACGGCTGTGATCCCATCCTGTGCACACTTTGGAGGTCAATGAAGATTTATGGTTGTAATGGTAATAAATGTTGTTCTAAAGGCACTATATAAATAACGTTTTTTATTATTATCAGCCCTTATTTATGATAATGACAATATTTTTAGACACACAAGTGTGCATGCACATGCTTTTGACTTGATTTCTCAAAGGAAATACAGTATGTTTAAAGGACACTCTTCTAATCCACTCTATTGTGTGGGACCAGACATGAATGAAAGGTGTTTGAAAATGATGATATTGTTGAATATATTACATTAAAGTAAATGAAATACATTATGCTTAGCTGACATGCACATGACAGCCAAAAGGAGTTTCTATGTGAAAATAAGATATCTAAGTTTTCCATGCATTTGGGCGTGAGATCTCTGACCTTTGCTTGACCTATTTATTCAATATAATATCATTTTACCATAATAATATAATATTCAATATAAATGTACTTGCCATTCTCTGGGCTGAGGAGAAACCCAACTCTTCATCTGAGGTCTTGAAAGTTTAAAAAGTGAAAAGAAAATAGCTGAAAAGCAATAAAACAGAGGAAGAATGTTTGTCTGAGAGTACACAACAGCTGGGAAAGAAGTATGGCTTCCAATGTCGTGCCGTTTTGGACTTCCTATGTATGTGGCGTCCTCAGACCTCCGTACTGTCTGAACTTTTACACCGTCACACTCCAGCTGTAGCACTGAGGTCGGCAGGTCTAATGCTGCCGGATGTCCCCAGGACCAGACTCAAATCCAGGGGGGACCGAGCCTTTGTGGGGGCTGCACCAAGGCTCTGGATCAGCCTCGGGACATTAGATCTTTTAAACACGCTTTATAAATAAAGTTTGAGTTGAGTTTGAAGGCTCTGTTAGAAGTGAGGAAACAAAGTCAATGTGCCGCTCCTCTTCCTGGAATGAACCCCAGCTTGAGAACGCCTCCCTCCTCTCTCTGCTCACACACACACACACACACACACACACACACACACACACACACACACCTGTACTCAATTCCCTTGATACACAGGTGATGCTAATTACGTCACCGATTGTGTCCCCCAGCATATTCACATCACAATAACAATATACTTTTACTGAGTCCGTTGTTTGACCAACATGGGCGTCTTTACAGTTATGTTGAATTTATGCAACGGTATGGAATCCCTGTTACACCCAAGGATTTTTCTATTGTTTTTGATGCTGTGCCTTCGGGCATTAGTTTTTATTATTTATTAAGTTTTTTTAACCAACAAGGTCAAAGAGATCTCATTTAAAATGCTTCAGTTTTAAATTCTCAGTTTTATATGATTAATTTGTTAATTATTTTATCCAAATTTTCCAAACATAAGTCTAAATTTTCTGGTAAGAAGCCAAACTTCCTGGAACTGTCTGCATATGTTGGTCAATATATCTCCTCCTTCTGTGATTGTGAGACTAAAAAAAGCTGTTAAAACGTATGATCTTTGTAAGCTTTACAAAATATTTATTTAAATTTTGGGTTTTTCTTGTTTTGTTTTTTTCTCTATCTTGCTGTCAACCCCTGGTGTATTTATGATGGTTTGGTTGTGTATTAATGTTGTATACATCTCATCTAACTGTATTCAATCCATCAATGTTCTGTTTTTGCTACGTTGAACCATGTTTTGTGCGAACAAAAATAAACGCTCTGAACCCCAAACAACGCTGTGTCGTCCTTCATTCCTCTCCCTGTGAGCGCTGAGGTTCACAAGGATGGATATGGAATGGTGTTTGCATGTATATATATTTATTAGTTTTTCTCCATTGGTTTGACTCTTTTCTTGAAACAGAAATTACATTCTCAAAACAACATGGACAAATCTCCAAACCACTTGGCAATTGTCCACAACAGAATTGCATTTCTCATTCATTTCATTAAATTGCAATTGTTTTAGTACATGTCTCAATATCTCATTACATCTTTGCAAATGATTAAGTACAGGTAGACTACATTTAGCACAATTTCCAAGTCAATAGATCTTGTTGATCTAAACTGATTGTCGATTCTCAGTCTAATGGTTGTTCTCTGCTAAACATCCATCCATCCATCCATTTTCTTCCGCTTATCCGGGACCGGGTCGCGGGGGCAGCTGCCTGAGCAGGGACGCCCAGACTTCCCTCTCCCCAGACACTTCCCCTAGCTCCTCCGGGAGGACCCCAAGGCGTTCCCAGGCCAGCCGGGTGACATAGTCACTCCAGCGTGTCCTGGGTCTTCCTCGGGGTCTCCTCCCGGTGGGGCATGCCTGGAACACCTCCCGAGGGAGGCGTCCAGGGGGCATCCGATACAGATGCCCGAGCCACCTCAACTGGCTCCTCTCGATGTGGAGGAGCAGCGCCTCTACTCCGAGCTCCTCCCGTGTGACGGAGCTCCTCACCCTATCTCTAAGGGAGCGCCCCGCCACCCTGCGGAGGAAGCTCATTTCGGCCGCTTGTATCTTATTCTTTCGGTCATGACCCAAAGTTCATGACCATAGGTGAGGGTAGGAACGTAGATTGACCGGTAAATTGAGAGCTTCGCCTTTCGGCTCAGCTCTCTCTCTACCACGACGGACCGATACAACGACCGCATTACTGCAGCCGCTGCACCGATCCGCCTGTCAATCTCACGTTCCATCCTTCCCTCACTCGTGAACAAGACCCCAAGATACTTAAACTCCTCCACTTGAGGCAGGAACTCCCCCCCGACCTGGAGGGAGCAAGCCACCTTTTTCCGGTCGAGAACCATGGCCTCTGATTTAATCAGTGGTCCTGGCTCGAAGGAGCCAAGACCACATCGTCCGCAAAAAGCAGGGATGAAATCCAGTGGCTCCCGAACCAGATCCCCTCCGGCCCACGACTGCGCCTAGAAATCCTGTCCATAAAAATGGCTCTGCTAAACATGTCCTCATCATTTCATTGGTCAATAGAATATAGTCTGATCAATTGTCAAAATGAGTCAAGAACATAATACCATGAATACCATATATGAATCTCTTGGAACATTTGATAAATTGAGTACAGTCATTGACAGTCAGGTGAAACTAGAACTTGACTAATGAAGGAGGAGTTTCACTCATCTCAGATGACCAATCAAACCGTATGTTTAGTTACCAGACAGGTGCTGTCTATGATTGTGAATGCTGCCAAACATATACTGTATATATATAAAGGTTGACCAGGACCAGTACCATTTCTGAACATGGGGGCAACTGCCTGTTCCAGGAAGAAGAAGAGGAAGAGGAAGAGGAGTAAGGGTGGGTGGTGGTGGATTAGGGGGAAGAGGCCGAGGAGCACGAAGACACCATGTTGTCCCGGATGAAATTCGGGCCACAATTATAGACCATGTTGTCAACCACCGCCTCACAATGGTGGAGGCAAGTCGCAGAGTGCAGCCTAATGTGCCTCGCTCTACAGTCTCCTCCATCATCCAAACCTTTTGCAGGGAAAACAGGTATGTACTTACATCAGTCTATAATTGAATTATATGTTGTATACTGTAGGACTGGACACTGTGCATAAAGCAAGAAATGTGCATTTACCTATTCATTTAGTGTGTGTGTGTGTGTGTGTGTGTGTGTGTGTGTGTGTGTGTGTGTGTGTGTGTGTGTGTGTGTGTGTGCGTGTGTTTGTGTGTGTGTGTGTGTGTGTGTGTGTGTGTGTGTGTGTGTGTGTGTGTGTGTGTGTGTGTGTGTTATAGCCCTGCAGTAATGTACCTCAATGGGATACAGTAGTATTCCAGTCACTGCTCAGTGATGCATTAGAATAGTGGTAAAAAGTAAAGCAACAATACAATTTCATTGGTAACTCATTCTGTAAGAAATACATAAGACATACATTACGAATGGAGTGTTGTCCTTTGAATTCTATGTTTGAACGACAACCTGGCACGGGTGGCTACTCTTACCGTAAAATCCTATTTTTTTTTCAGTTTTACACACAATTGTATTCTGTTAGCTAGACAAAAAAACGAGTACAGTAACCATTGTCAATGAAGGACTGGGCTAAGACTTAGTGGTGGACATGAGGGATATTTCAATTGTCCTCTGTCATAGTGACAAAACATCTAAACATTTTGACTTGCAGTGCTTACACAATGCCAAAGGGATGATGCATTTTGGGGGCACTGACTATTTATATGAGAAAGGAATTTAGATTTGACACATGAGTGAACTGTTTTGGGAGAGATATGATCTTTTGCAGGTGAGCCATGGTGTTGTGCTGAACCATCCAGGTTTTTTTTTGTGGCAAAAGCAGTGTTGAGAACGTCCGGTCTGTTTCAAGAAATGAGCCAAAGCAACTGAGAAGGATCTTTGCAATTTTGTGGCACTGAGTCTTTATATGGGGAAGGAATTTAGTTTTGAAGCATAAGTGAACAGTTTTGGGAGAGATATGAGCTTTTGCAAGTGAGCTATGGTGTTGTGCTGAACTGTAAGACTGTTATGCCAAATGATCTTAGAGTTTTGAGAATTTCTGTTTCAAGAACTTAAGTGTAATTTATGCTCATTAATGATTAATTCACATTATGTGTAAATAAATGTAACTTATAAAACAAAGTGTAATACACAAACTTGCTGTAACCCACATGGTTACGAAGCCCATATACAGTATGTCATCTGAATGTAGTTCCCGTGTCCCGTCACTAGGTGGCGTATGAGCCCCGCATTCATTTGTATTGCCGTTGAGCACGCTCTGAGCACGCACTGCTCACGCCCATACACAGAGCCACAGTCATTACCGATCCACCGATCCCAGAGCAACACACCCGCTGAGTGAGCTGCCGGACCTAGGTATGAGAAGTGATGAAAAACTCATGAATTCACAATTATTCTTCGCACAGTGTGCTGATAAACCTTTCGTTTATTAGGAAAGAGTCTGTGAATGTTGTGGAAAGGAGAGAGGAGCCGCTACGACCGCGTTAAGCCTTTGTTCGGACTCCGGTAAGCTAAGCGCTACATGCTAAGATGCTAAAATACTAGGCCTTGGTATTAGCCTGCTGATATTAGCTCATGAAAAGATATTGCTTACTGAAACAATTTAATAAAACCAGTCAGAGTTATTATTCAATGTTTTTATCCACCTTGGTATTGTTATATTATTGTGTTATGTGAGGAAAAACAACTTTAAAAAGATCGGTAACGGCGATTAGCTAATGCTAATCGCGGTTAGCTCGCTATGCTAGCTCATGTAGCCTACCAAGCAGACAGTAGCTGCTAATGGTGTAGTCGGCCAAGCTAGTGGGCCACCACCATGTTGAATGAGAGAAATATGATGATGATAACCCCGATGATAAGTTGGAAGAATGTTATGCTACTGTACTGTTTTGTGTACAAAATGTGAATTATTTCATTGTGGTTATTTAATTACTCATGATGATTAAAAAGAAGGAATGAATTAAATTCATTTATGGTTTAAAAGGTTGAAAAAGATAAATATTCATTAAAAAAAAGCTGTTTAAAAATATAAATACTGCTTAAAAAGACAATTAAGTCTATTTGTTAAAAATGAGTCCATAAGGAATAGTTAAGTTAAAATAACTCTACTTGAGTGTGTACACTATCATTTTAGAGATAGACCGATATGGTTTTTTCAGGACCGATTATTAGTAGTCAAGGAGGCCGATAACCGATATTCGGAGCCGATATTCATTTGCAGTAAAAGTGAAAATACTGGTGTCAAAATTTTGAATAATACAAACACCAACACTTAACTTCTTTTAAATGCCTTTTAAGCATATGTTTATTAAACAGCTTTTCAGAATTGCAACATGTATAATATAATAATATTAATAATAATATAATAATAATAAGCTGCTTCTGTCTATGAAATATGGATATTCTTTTGAGTAGTGTCCATGGGCGTTTTGTTTTGCCAGCAATGGTCCTTTCCTCTCCCTGCCCTAAATATGTGTGTATATAGTGTACTTCTTCTGTGCCATTTATTTATTTAACTTTCTCTATCACTACAGTAACTTTTTGACCGTCATTTGCTCTGCTCTGAACTCCTCCGTGTCTCCCGTTTGGGCAAACACAACAACTCACGGCCAAGCGTAAATCAGGCTTTCCGATTGGCTGTAAAAGCCGCTACGAGAGCCAATAGGAGTGTCCGAGACATAAACGTAACTCTATACGTCACTAGCAAGATGGCGGATGAGAAGTGATCGACGATATACATAAACAAAACGGAGAAATGCGCCACGGAGACGAGGAGACATCTAGTCACATATTTGACAACTTTACGCATTCGTTTTGTTGTCAGAAATAAATCGCTCACATAGGCAAGCAGGGTACTGTTATTTAGCCCCGTTTCTCTAGTTTAAAGGAGAAATCCGGTCATTTTTGACCCCATTTCCGTTGTCCTCAGGGTCATCCCGACTTATTAGAAGCAAAAAACCCGACAAAAATTGACGTTGCCTAGCCCGAGATCTGTACCTGCCTGGCAGCCTTCCAGACTCGCTCCAATGCTAACCCATCGGGGCACGTTATATCTGCTTTCCTGGGCCTCAGAAAACAATTCCAAGACCTATGCAACACAGGTTGGGTCCGTACGAGACACCACGGCGCTCGTTTAGCTCAAATAGTGTTGCAAAACGACATAAATATGTGTGTTTTAGCATGAAGTTACTCAACTCAAATCACCCCGTAGACATTAGCAGTAGATAGCCGAGCGCCTGTCGTCCCTCCCAGTCACCACAGAAACGAAAACGTTTTCCTTGTAGTTTTGATTTTGTATCCATAAAGAAACGACCGAGCAGTGCAGTCGTCCTGTCCGTAATAAATCCATGAAGCCGTTATGTCCATATGTATGACTGTTACAACATAGCAACGATAGCTTACAGCTAGTAACGTGCTGGGCGCTCGTCCCTCCCAGTCACCGCAGAAACGAAAACGTTTTCCTCGTAGATTTTGTATCCATAAAGAAACGATCGAGCTGCGCAGTCGTCCTGTCCGTAATAAATCCATGAAGCCGTTATGTCCATATGTATGACTATGTTACAACATAGCAACGACTGCTTACAGCTAAACAGTAGCCGGGAGCCAAAACAATGCAAGTCTCGCGCAAGTTCCCGTCTGCCGTCTTCACTCTGGAGCTGTTTTCAAGCCAGTACAGTGACAAATCTTGGACAGTCGCGCAAGGGTCGCTTTGATCTCACTCTGTTGATGAGAGACTGCAGTCTGCACACGCGACTCCCACTCGTGCTGTCAACACAACTAGCCTACTGAGACTGCGCGAGATTTGTTGTCTTTGTAGCAGGTTCAACTGTCACAAAGGCTAAGCAATCTTACTATGTAGGCTAGCGCTAGTTACACTGTCATATGGACATGACGGCACTGCTCGATGGAAAGAAGTTTGTCACTGTACTGGCTTGAAAACAGCTCCAGAGTGAGGACGTCGGGAGACGGGAACTTGCGCGAGACTTTTGGCTCTCGGCTACTGTTTAGCTGTAAGCAGTCGTTGCTATGTTATAACATAGTCATACATATGGACATAACAGCTTCATGGATTTATTACGGACAGGACGACTGCACTGCTCGATCGTTTCTTTATGGATACAAAATCTACGAGGAAAACTTTTTCGTTTCTGCGGTGACTGGGAGGGACAAGCGCCCGGCACGTTACTAGCTGTAAGCTATCGTTGCTATGTTGTAACAGTCATACATATGGACGTAACAGCTTCCTGGATTTATTACGGACAGGACGACTGCACTGCTCGGTCGTTTCTTTATGGATACAAAATCAAAACTACGAGGAAAACGTTTTAGTTTCTGCGGTGACTGGGAGGGACAAGCGCCCGGCACGTTACTAGCTGTAAGCTATCGTTGCTATGTTGTAACAGTCATACATATGGACGTAACAGCTTCCTGGATTTATTACGGACAGGACGACTGCACTGCTCGGTCGTTTCTTTATGGATACAAAATCAAAACTACGAGGAAAACGTTTTCGTTTCTGCGGTGACTGGGAGGGACGACAGGCGCTCGGCTATCTACTGCTAATGTCTACGGGGTGATTTGAGTTGAGTAACTTCATGCTAAAACACACATATTTATGTCGTTTTGCAACACTATTTGAGCTAAACGAGCGCCGTGGTGTCTCGTACGGACCCAACCTGTGTTGCATAGGTCTTGGAATTGTTTTCTGAGTCCCAGGAAAGCAGATAAAAGTTGCCCCGATGGGTTAGCATTGGAGCGAGTCTGGAAGGCTGCCAGGCAGGTACAGATCTCGGGCTAGGCAACGTCAATTTTTGTCGGGTTTTTTGCTTCTAATAAGTCGGGATGACCCTGAGGACAACGGAAATGGGGTCAAAAATGACCGGATTTCTCCTTTTAAGAGGGAAAAACCGCATGTTTCTAGCGCAAACCATTACGGAGTTATGGCGCTCTAAAGACAACATGATATTTTGTAGTGTATACGCTACAATGGGTCTCAGTTAACGGACACCTCTGGAGGGACTGCGAGCGAGCAGAGCTGCCGCTTATGTTTGTGTTTTGGGCTCATGGTAACGTTACTAGTAGTTGTGAGTTGTAAAGGACTGGGATGTTTATTACAATTTCAGGAGAGTCTGCTGCTTCTCCACTCGGCGAAACTTTTTCTCCTCGCCGCCGTGTGTGTGAACAGCACTGAGCATGCACAGCTTTCACTGCTGATTGGCTGTTACCCATGCCATGGCTCTGTGTGTAACCAATCAGATGGTGTTGTGGGTGGGACAATGCTGGAGACAGAGTAGTGGCTGCAGACAGAGAGGCGCGGCTCCATCAGAGCCAAAATAACCCAGTTTTAAATTGATCTTTTATCGGCCGTCGGATTAAAGAAAAAGGCTGATGCCGATTTGCGTCAAAATGCTGAATATCGGCGCCGATAATCGGCCCGGCCGATAATCGGTCTATCCCTATATCATTTATGATGATTTAACCTGTCTATGTACTGAATTTGATTATACATATTCAGAGAATTAGAGAAGAAGTAGTAGAAAGTCAATATGAATATGGTATTAATTAAATGTGTTTCTACACAATCTGTGTCGACTGGTTTTTATTTCTACCAGATCAGGGATTGATCAGCAAGAATTCTGAACCTTCGGTTCAGTGGCGAGCCAGGCGATCGACCGAACAGAGAACGGGATCCACTCCGAAGACAGACTTCTACTTACTGCACTCTGAAACAGATAAGATCGTTCACCACAAAATCTACCCGGGTAGTAGAAGAACTGATAAACACACACACACCAAACACAGAACTGAACTTCATTCTTCTGAAACAGAAGGGAATGGACCATTTATCTTAACTTTGTTTATTTTCTTTAATTCTTATTAAAGAGCTCTATTTATTTTTGGGGTTTTCCTATTCCATGTGCAGTGAAATATGTTTTCTGTGCAATAAATGATCACTGTTCAACTTCTACATCGAGTCCACCTAGAGAATGTGGTTTTCCTTCTAATATTGAGATTAAAGGCGCTACATTGAGATTAGTTAAAATGCAAAATCTTTTGACAATATGTTAATGAGGACTCGTTAAAATGATCAGTTCTGAAGTGTTCTGAGATCATTAGAGCCACGGGGTAAGAGCACCAAGCACTGGCCATCCATCCATCGTCTACCGCTTATCCTGTATTCAGGGTTGCGGGGGGGCTGGAGCCGATCCCAGCTGTCATTGGGCGAAGGCAGGGTTCACCTGGACAGGTAACCAGTCTATCACAGGGAGACATGTAGAGACAGACGGGTAACCAGTCCATCACAGGGCTGACATGTAGAGACAGACAGGTAACCAGTCTATCACAGGGCCGACATGTAGAGACAGACAGGTAACCAGTCTATCACAGGGCTGACATGTAGAGACAGACAGGTAACCAGTCTATCACAGGGAGACATGTAGAGACAGACGGGTAACCAGTCCATCACAGGGCTGACATGTAGAGACAGACAGGTAACCAGTCTATCACAGGGCTGACATGTAGAGACAGACAGGTTACCAGTCTATCACAGGGCCGACATGTAGAGACAGACAGGTAACCAGTCTATCACAGGGCTGAAAACGACTCGGCGCGCTGTAGTACATATTCCAGGCCCTTATGCGGCGCTGTTTCTCCTACAAAAACGCAGAAGAGACGGAGCTTGATCGGATGTTTGCCGTTGCTATGGCAACACGTGAGCTTTACGGCTAATCTCCGCCCGACCACCCATAAGATGACATTTCGCCCGTATAAATAAAACCAACAATAAGCATCAAAAGCTGTCACCCTAAGGACCTTGACGAGGCATTCTCACACATTGGGATGGATTAATTAGACAAACAAAGGCCTACATTCATAGGACGTTAGCTAGCGGTTGTTTGTTAGCATCGTAATAAAGTAGCATATCTTCGTCTTTTTCCCCGGAATATTGCCCCCCTCTCTCGGCTCCGTTTTTTTTTCATACAGCTGCCCTGATACGCCGACGTACAGACGAACAGAATATCTGCTACGAGCACGGAGGCCGCCGTTATTGTTGTTGTTAGGAGACGTCGCGGGGGAAGAAGTCGGGCTCGAGGGTCGAGGAGCGGGGCGATGACATAGCGTATTCGTTTTCGCCGTCGACACGAACAGTGCAGGCTCTCCACCAGGATCTACGTAAAAGCGGAAATACGTAATCCCTCCCCATAAGGATACCGCCAAAGTAGCCACGCTCTCTACTGTGTTTGTCAACACAAAACCGCGACAATGGCTGAGTCTCAGACTGAGTGTGATAATGATTCGGAGGAACTTTCAGAAAATCCTTGTCCTTATCTGGACTCCATGTTTGAGTTTTACAGAGTAAAAAAAATGGACACAGACAAACAGTCATATATTTTCAAATGTGTATTGTGTTTGCCGAAGGAAAACTACATCTCTGCTTTCAACAACTCGTCCAACTTAAAGAAACACGTTGGCGTAAGTTAACCAGACTTTCACCACGTTTTTTTTTCTATTTGTCTCGGTCAATGTCATCATGTTGTGAGAATGTGAGTGTGTGTTGATCACAAAAACTACATTTTGTAGGAAGTGGCGCTGTGTGTGTGTGTTGTGGTTTGAAACTCTTGCAGAATGACACGCTCTCATAACGTAACGTTATTTGTTATTAACACTTACCAAACTTTTGTCGACCCCCTTGCTTTGCTTTAGTTAATCCATTTGCCATATTACTGAGAAATGCTGTTCTAGTATAATCCTGGGGGAACGCTGCTTTTGGGTTGAATAAACTGGATGTATACTTTGTCGTACAACATCCTTGCATGCCTGATTAACAGGCAGGCTCATAGCAGAAGTCAGAAGTTATGCGTTTGTGAGCTTGTAGATGGGCTATGTTCCGAACATAGTTACGACAGTGCAGTTTCCTTGGCAATATTACACCGTAAGATACATTATGATAATCTAGTCACACTAGTTAAAAGTATATGTATTGTATTATATTTTACTAATCTTGTGTGACTGTATAGCGCATAGCGTGGTTGGTGGAGGTGCAGGAAGACATGAACCCCCAAAGCCTTTTTTACACAAATATTTATTAACTATGTTAAGCCTATAAACATTCATTTAATTTGAAATGTAATCTTACTCTTACTTTTACTTAAAGTCAATTTAAAAGCATGTACTTTTGGATACTTAAGTACCTTTTAAAAGCAAGTACTTTTTTACTCTTACTCGAGTACCATGTCGACTGAGCTACTTTTACTTGTAACGGAGTAAATTTTGACCAGTGTTGATTTTACGTGGTCTTTATTCGGCGTTCCACAACATACACGAGACAACACAGCGCAGAACCGCAACTCCCGTTCCTCTGATAACAAGCAATAGAGAACAGCACCATCTATTGATAAAATGACGGTACTACAACACTCCCACTTAATTTTACAATAGCATTTTAAGGCTTTAAATAATATTACAGAGCCGTGCTCTTCTTCACAAAATAAACCTTTAAACAACAACAAAGGCTTCCCTTTTTCCTTTTTTCAAAATTGCCTTGCTTAGTGCTATTAAATAATTTGCAATTAAACTCTTGCCATCTGTCTTTAAACACAATTTTTTCATTTACAGTCACTTTCTGGAACTCTTTTTTACATGCTTTTAGACTTGCTTTAACCCGGCAGCGTTCGGCGTTCACCTGTCAGGCACAAACCACTCTACAAATCCAATCTCAAACAGGGAAAAGTCCAATCTCTCCCCTGAGATACTCAAACTTCTGTTTAGTCAGTGGCTTGGTCAAGATGTCTGCTTTCATGTCATTTGTTGGACAATATTGCAGTTCTATTTTTCCATTCTGTACACATTCACGGGTGTAGTGGTAGCGGATGTCTATGTGTTTAGTCCTGGAGTGGTTCACTGGATTCTTCGCGATTGCGATGGCTCCTTGGTTGTCCTCCAGGATCACTGTGGATGTAGCCTCCATTCCAAGATCACTCAGTAATCGTCTCAGCCAGATAGCTTCTTGAGCGGCTTGACTGAGTGCGACGTATTCAGCTTCTGCTGTTGAAAGTGCAACTGTTACCTGTTTCTTGCTGAGCCAGCTCACCGCTCCTCCACTCAGTAGAAATAGATTGCCTGTCGTAGAGTGACGGTCATCCTGATCACCAGTCCAGTAAGCATCTGAGAATCCGATCAAAGCTCCAGAGTCTGACTGCTCATACTTGAGAGCAAGGTTCACTGTCCCTTTCAAGTATCGAAATATCCTCTTCACAGCAGTCAGATGTGCAGCATCGGGATTCGCGTTGAACTTTGACACAGCACTCACTGCTTGAGCTATGTCCGGTCGTGTGGCCATTGCTGCATACAGCAGACTTCCTACCATTGACTAGGGTTGGGTACCTTTCACATTTGAACCGATATCGGTACCGGTGCCGGTGCCTAGTGTTCGGTCTCGGTATCCAACGATGCTTTTTTCGGTACCTTACTATAACTGAACTGTAACGACTGGTTTTAACGACTACAACATTTGATTACAGTTAAAAAAAACTCAACTTCTCAGTTTAAACATTTTATTAAACAGAATGCAAACACCCAAAACCCCACTGTATTACCCCCCTAAACATATAAAACATTATAAACACACGAACAGTATGGACAGTAAACATTTAAAAAACACACACACACACACACACACACACACACACACACACACACACACACACACACACACACACACACAGCCATGTGAACATTGTATTACCCCCCCTAAACATATAAAACATTATAAACACACAAATAGTATGGGCAAACATGTTTTTAAAAAAACACACACACACAGCCATCTGAACATTGTATTACCCCCCTAAACATATAAAACATTATGAACGCACAGAGTAGGGGCAGTAAACATTTTTTTAAAAACACACACACACACAGTCAAGCTCAAACAAGCTAAAAAAAACTAGCACTGCTGCTGCTACTACTACGCAATTCTAAGCGGTGTAATTCTTTTTCAGAAAGACCAGCATATCTACTCTTTCAGGTTGTAGCCTTGCCCGCTCCACACTCACTGTGTCCCCAGCCGTAGAGAACACCCGCTCTGAGGGTGTGGAGGAAGCCTGTACACAAAGATACCTCTTAGCCAACTTGGAGAGCATTGGCATCTGGTCCCTCTTCTGCCACCACCACAGGATAGGGTTCACCGAGCTAAGGACAGCTGGGAAACTCCTGTACACTTGTACTTCAGTCTTGACCTTTTCTGAGATCAAAGGACCACTGACATCTGCAGACACAGATGTTTCCAGCAAAGCCTGGTCTTCGTCTTTAAAGAGCTCCCCGAGCGCTGAAAGTTTTTTCTTCAAATGGAAAAAAGCCTCATGATCATCAAGCATTATTTTATCAATAGAACAAGTATGGTCATAATGTCCATAATCTTACATGTGTTGGTGGTGGTGCTGCTGCTGCGGCCATATCTTCAGCAGTCCAGTCATCCTCCTCCTCCTCCTGATGCTGCTGCAGCTGGTCTCCTCTATCTTCCTGGGCAACACCTCCACGCTTTAACAAGACATACACAATAGTAAATAAAACATATATTGCATAGTATTTATAGTACACATAAGTTAACTTTAATAATGAGCAAACCTGTCCACTTGTTTCCAGTGTGACCACTTCTTCTTCCAAGCGAGTCCATATAGTCTCATCTTGAGCCTTGATCTTAAATTGAGGATCAAGGGCGGTAGCCTCCTCGAGGAACTGCTGAAGTTGGGCGTTTCTTTCATACTAACAATATAAGATTTTTTTAAATGATCATGCACTTTGAGCAAAGGTAGATGGAAACAAAATCCAGATGAATAAATAAAAGTTTACAATATTCTTCTTACTGTGTAGCGTGAAGAAAGATCTGTCCAAACTTTCTCTTTGATGGCTCTCTTGAACGAAGAATCATCTTCAACTACCTTGAGCTTCTCTTTGAGTTTTTCCAGAATGGGGAGGATTTGGCCTGCAGTGGCACACTTGTCGGATGACACACAGAGCGTGGAGTGGTAAAATACCCTCATGGTGTCAATGAAATCCTCACACTTTTTGATGTCATCATCTGATATTCTCTCCACTCTGAGAACACAAACAGTCATACAACACTAATGCATGTATCCTTCACTTTAATTCCTTCCTGATCAAAGTGTTTTTAAATAATGTATCTATACCTTTCTCTGTCCATAGCCCTCTTCAGCCTTAGGTCCATTGCAGCTGCCTGGATGGCAGGGTATTGTTCGATAAACCGTTCCACCATTAGAAACAGGCTGTTCCATCTGGTCCTGACATCCAGTATCAGAGCATGTTCAGGAAGACCTTAAAGATCACAGAAGCAAACTTATCAATCATCAAAGGCATTTATTTTGCCCCAGCAGTGAAACACTGGTGGAATTTTAATAACACAGGAATTAATTATACAAAAATAAAAAAACATTCCATCATGAACTTACCAAGCAGTCTCTGCTTTTCCTTAAGGACAGGTTTGGCTAGTGTGGCCTTCCTCAGCCACGCCACAATGTCCCGTATTCTTGCAGACCAGTTGGCAACTGCTTTCACGCTATATAGCTTTTGGGCAGCTACATTGAGGGTGTGTGCAAAGCACCCCATCTTCATAACCTGCATTCTCCTCACTGCAACATCCATATTTGCAGCGTTGTCAACCGTGATTGCTACCACTTTGGACCTCACCTCAAATTCCTCTAATATTGAATCGATTTCTTCAGCTATTGCAGGCCCTGTCTGTGAGATGTACACAGCACGGGTATGGAGGACTTTATCCCTGAGCTCAGCCTCCACAATGTAATGTACTGTGACTGTCAGGTAATGGTCCTGGGCCAAACTACTCCATCCATCTGCAGTCACTGCGACATGGTCAATACCTTGGAGTTCCCTCTTCAGATTTTCTTTTTCAATAGCATACCAAGATGGTATAAGTGTGTTTGACAGAAGATCTCTGGATGGGGGGTGGTACTTTGGGTTCAGGGTCCCTATCATTTCCCTATCATGGTACAAAGACAGTAGAAATGACATACTACACTCAATCATCATTAGTAATGTAGCTTATTAAATTTCATCATTACAATCTTAAACCCTCATTTACACAATGTGATAATTTACCTAAACCATGGGGCCTCCACTGTTGAAAAGGGCAACATCCCTCTAACAAGGCCTTTAGTGACAGCCCTGTGGCACTCTTCAACTCTCTGGCGGGTCAACGACGTGTTCTGCGCTAGAGTAAAAGGTGTAACTGCTGCCGGTCTGACACGAGGGCGTGTGGACAGTGGAATAGGGTCAGGGAGATCTGTCAATTGAAACAAGAGTGCATATGAGTCACAAGTTGTTGATCTGACAACAATAACAATGATCATATTTAATATTTCTGACTCATGCTTTCATAGTAGCACAGATTGATATAAGAGTTCGAGACAACGTTAAGAATTGTGGGAATAGCGGTGACGTTATTGGAGGCGAATGTACTGTATAGACATCCAATTTGGTTAGCAAGACTTACGTCAAATATACCTGTTTTTCCCCGCTACTGACAGGTTTAACATGTAATCACAAATGCTGGCCAACGTGGAAAGGATCTCCAAAGACACTATGTCTGTTTTACAAACCCAGTGGATGACGTAAAACTATACAACTGCACTGGCAACGAAAGTTACAGTTTCGTAACATCATCATACCGTTAGGCAACTCACGTTAACTCGAACACAGTCCACAGAACAGAAGTCAATAAACAGCTTTTAAGGGTCTTTAATTTATTTAAGCTCTAACCTACTTTTTGTAGATTAGTTAACGACCCCCAATACTGAACGTTAAAATTAGCAGAACTTCACCGTAATAGGATAGCCTAGCTTCTATGCTAGTTGCTATGCCATGTTATGATTCTACGCTGCTGATTCTATACATTTTGGAATAACCAAAGGGTGGTGATAATAACATTACAACCGTTAACCAGTTATTCAACTTTGCACACTTCTACCAACAACCGATCCAAATACCTACATTACATAGTTAACCTACCTGGAGATGCCGGCGATGACTCGATGTTGCTAGCTGCCGGTGTGCTGCTAGTTTCTGTCGCCGCAGCCGCAGGTGAAGAGAATACTGTGCACTCTTCTGCTCTTAAATGTATCTTGTGTTTCACCAGGTGTTTTCTTAGGTTTGACGTGTTCCCACTGCCCGTTTTGCATTTCGCATGGCAAATGTTGCAAATAGCACTGTCGCTATCTACTTTAGTGAAATGCAGCCACACAACCGAACGCTTTCGGCTGGCCATCTTTCTCCTTCTGCTCCACGCATGCGGCGTCAGCGTAAGGTTTCTTTCCCTACCGACCAATCACGTTGTCATGATGACTCATGATCCAGTCGTGATTCAGAGCAGTGGGTGCGTTCCATATGTCAATGTTCACCATTATTTAAGTCATTTTAAGGAATATTATTCTGATTTATGATGTATGCCTCCTCCTGGCACAAGACACACGTTTACATGTAAATGGAGCACTAAATTGGTCATAATTGCTTTCTGTTTCGAGTTGGACATAACGTTGCACTCAGGCATATCAGCTGGTGCATTCTGCTCCGGATGTACGTGAAAGTACCGAAATTTGGCACCGTTGGATTTTACGTGAACCAATACCCGGTAATACCGACGTGTTTCGGTCGGTACCGGTAAAAGTACAGGGTTCGGTACCCAACCCTACCATTGACTGATAGGCAGGTTGGTGCACAGACTTACTGACACCATCACTTTTCCTCAACTTGACGTTAGCATCAGCAGGAGTTGCTACAGGATTTGCACTATCCATTCCAGACTTCTGAAGTATGGCTTCAATGTAATCCTTCTGATGAAGAAAGACACAGTTCTTTTCTTTGTCTTGGACCACAGAGATGCCCAGAATATGGGACAGCTCACCCATGTCTTTCATCTTGTAGCGTCCTTGAGAGCCATTTTCAGCTCGTTCATGCTCTCAGTCGACTCCGTTATCAGAATGAGATCATCAACGTAAACAGCGAGTATCTCAATCTCTTGTCTTGATCTCACAAACACACAGGGGTCTGATGTGCTCTGTGTGAATCCCATTCCCGTCATGAATTCTGTGAAAGACTTGCTCCAGCAGCGAGGAGACTGCTTCAGTCCATAGATTGACCTTTTCAGTTTGCACACAAGGTGTTCCTGCCCTGGTTTGACGTATCCCTCTGGTTGCTCCATGTAGATTTCTTCTTCCAGATGTCCATTAAGGAATGCAGTTACAACATCCATCTGGTGCACATGTAGATTATTTTGGACAGCAAAGGACAGTAATGTACGAATAGAGCTGAATCGTACCACTGGTGAAAACGTTTCATCATAGTCAGCACCATACAGCTGTAAGTAGCCCTTGGCGACAAGTCTGCACTTGTATCTCTCCACTCGTCCATCACTATGGCGCTTGACTTTGAACACCCATCTTGATCCAATGCCTTTCTTACTCTTGGTAACTCAACTAAGTCCCACGTCTCATTTTCCAGCAGCGATTCATATTACAAATCAGCCGCCTCCTGCCATTCCTTTGCATCAGGACCCTCCATTGCTTCTTTCAGAGTGATTGGTTCTGTCACACAACACATATTGGCATGATGCTCAACAGTCACTGTATCTGCAAACTCATCATATCCATATCTCCTTGGTGTCCTTCTGATTCTGCTGCTTGTTCTGACTGAGCTATCGACAGTGGCCTCACCATCTTGAGTTCAGGGCTGTACGTTAACTTTTTCAGCACATAGCACTAGTGCTACAGAGGCTGACAGTTTTTTAGCACAGGACCAGAGAGTTGTAGCACACCCTAAAAATGCAGAAGAAGCATCTTTATTACACTTTAACTCATTTTTACATAACAGGCGTTAAAACACTGCCAGTCTAAAGACCAGGGTTTCCCGCAGCGCTTTCCTGTTAAGGCGGCCGCCTTAACAACAAAGGGCTGCCGCCTAAACTAACGTCTTAAAAAAAAAAATAAATAAATAAAAAATCCATATACTAGCATTATTCGCCGCAGTGTTTCCCCTACCATTGTACAGGCCGGGCAGGGCCTCCAGGCATAGGCGTAATTTATGGGGGGGATGGGTGGGTTGCAACCCACCCAATAATCCAAACCAGCCACCACAACCCACCCAATTTGATATCATAATTATTGATATTGAATGTTAAGCATTATAATCACAACAGTGTGGTAGATTTTCTCAATTTACCAGTAAAAAATAGTGACGTTTGTCTGTGCCCCCTCCCGCTCTGAGATTTGGTTTCGCCCACCTTGCCGGACCTGCGCTTCTCTACTGTCTCTCCGGTCTCTCCCGGTCTCTCCCCGCATCAGCGGTGGTATGAAGAAAGCACGCGAAAAAAAGCAAAAGAATAAAAGTATCTTCCCAACAGGAGGTAGCTACTGCTAGGGCCTCCAGTGCCACCTCTCACGAGTCAAATCATGTTACTGAACAAAAGTTAGTTTGTCCCCCCCCCCCCCCAGCCGGCGAGTTCGACAGTGCGTGTGCGTATAGCCCCGTTCACATACGCCACTACTCGCCACTCGCTTTCTCGCTGAATTCTACTCGCTGGCAAAAAACAATTCACTGCCGCCGGCGACTTCAAACGGCAACTATCTGTGGAACTCTCTGTTGACGTCAACTGTCGATCATCTCTATTCTACATTGTGATTGGTACTCGCTTCACTCGCATCGCAGAAAGTCAAAATAATTTGATCTCCGATCGACCACATCGCATCGCCTGTCCTGACCACATTCCACTAGAACACATTCACATTAATTGACAGCTGTCTCTCAGAGATGGGCGAGTGGCGACGTATGTGAACGAGGCTTTAGTCAAAACCAAAACACCAAGGAAGGCTGAGGAATAGTCACCCACTTATATTATTATTATTATTATTATTATTATTATTATTATTATTATTATTATTATTATTATAATAATAATAAACAAATTGTGTTTTAGTCATTTTTGTTTTCATCTTTTCTTGAATGCTTAAACTCATCAACCCCATTTAGTATGTCAACATTTGTATCAGTACCAGCAGTTTGTAAGAAATTGGTCAGTAATTGATATGTCATATTTTGTTTCTCAGAATTCACCAAATTGATGCATTAAAATGAAATTATTTAAAATTTTCTCCCGGGGGGGCATGCCCCCGGACCCCCCTACAGGATCGCAATCCCCCCACCATAGTCTCCAAAGATATATATATATATATATATATATATATATATATATATATACACCTGCTTCACAGGTGGAAATCTCAACCCCCCCAATGTTCAACTCAAAGTTACGCCCTTGCCTCCAGGCCAAAAAGAAATTAATATATGCCAAAAATAAGCCACCTATCAATTCATTCATAAATCAATAATCATTTACATGGGGGGGAGACACCCCAACCTTGTTTTTGATAAGCTGTGGAACTCTGAGTTAACCTATTTCTACCTGAATTTCTATGAACTATTAAGCTGTTGAGTAAACCCATAACTTATATTTTACTTCATAAAATAAGACATGCACTCATATGTCGTTGTAGTGTTTTACAGTATCTGTAGCTATTAATGTGATGCTCATCATCCCCCCCCCCCCTGACAGACACCACCTTAACTAACACATTTTCTGGGGGAAACACTGTAAAGACTGTCTGCTGGCCACTGCTTTGTAAATGGCCTCCTGGCCCTCTGGGAAGTGGCCAGCCATTTTTCCGCAACCTTGGTCGGGTCAAAGTCATGGACGTCGGAACCAGGGGCGTTGCTAGACATAAAGCTCTACTGGGGCACAGGCCCCCTATTACTAAAATCACAAAAAACAGCGGTGCCCCGGCTACAACATGCACACTGCTGTGCACGGACGTAATGTGCGCGCCGGACCCGGACCACAAGGTGCGCGCCTCAGCTTGTATTTTGGGTTAAACTGCATTGGTTTGAGATTGTGGATGAAAAAGAAAATCCATTCTTTTACCATTATTATCAATATAAATTAATCCACTGCCAAATATAGTAGCTCGTTAAAACTTGAACGTGAGATTTTACTGGGGCACGGCAGATCAATACTGGGGCACCTGCCCCAGTAAAAGAGGTCTAGCGACGCCCATGGTCGGAATTTTCTGAGAGGGGGGGCAGGATTTTGTTGGGAGGATCGGGGGATAAACGGTCGGTGTACGTTGCGGCCATCTGACTTATCCAATCGCAAAACGGATAACGAGTCGTTTCCCGTTTTTCGCTTCAAAATAAAAGAACGGAAAAAATGACTCGTATCCCGTTATTCGTTTTAAAAACGTAAAACGACTCGTTAACTGATATTAGATATTGTGTTTATGAATGGGATTCGGGGATGAAATAACAGTGCCATTTTTCATTCCAGATTTTGCCGTACGTCTTTTTTACCCGGAAGGCGCTGTATTATGCTGTGAAATTACCTGAAAGCCTACTTTGAGACATTTAGAGGGAGCTGTAAAACACTGTTCATAAACGCTCTAAAAGGTTCTGACGCTCGCCTTTTGAAGTAAACCCACTGTTTTAAACACGCACCAAAAGCGTTATTACGCGGACATAAAAGCGGAGCCTCAGCGCCGCCGCCACTCAGCTGTTGATCCTTGGTGTGACGGCTGGGGTCTGCGCTCTGACCGACCGGGAGCCGCTCCGTGAGTCGGTGTCCTGCTCACAACAACAGCTAACAACAGCGATTAATTAACATAGTGTAGAGTTATGATTAGCGTAATGCGTAAGTCTCTCCTGCTTCCTAGTGTTGCGCAGCCAGGTTTTCAACCTGCGCAAGGCTGGGAAAGAGCGCTCGGATGCCGCGGGGAGGCTGATGGGGGGCGGATGGGAGGGGGTGCGGCCACACCCCCCGCACCCTAGTTCCGACGTCTATGGTCGTAGTACCATCGTTCTACACAGAAATATTTTTTTGGGGGGCTAAATCTGCCCATAGCACCCCATGCTACAGGGCAGATTAATTCTTAGCACAGGCGTGCTTTGGTGTAGCACGTGCGACATATATGTCAGACAGTACAGCCCTGCTTGAGTTTCACTTTCATTTGTTTCCATGGTTATCTCACTCTCTGTGCTGGGAACTTCAGCTTCCTGTTTCCAGTCGAAGTTTGATTCATTGAAGATGACATCACGACGAATTAGAATCCTCCTTCTCTCTTCATCATACAGGCGATAGCCCTTAGCATTGTTTGCATACCCCACGAAACGAAGCTTCACAGCCTTTTTGTCCAGTTTCCTTCTCTCTTCATCTGGGATATGTGCGTAAGCAACACAGCCAAACACCCTCATGTGACTCATGTCTGGTTTCTTTCCACACCATCTCTCATAGGGTGTCTCTTGCTTCAGGACAGATGTAGGCAGCCTGTTCTGTATGTAAGCTGCGGTGGCTACAGCCTCTGCCCAGTACATCTTCGGTAACTTAGCATGTGACAGCATGCTTCTAGCTGCTTCTAATAACGTCCTATTCTTTCTTTCTGCAACCCCATTTTGCTGTGGTGAGTGAGGTACAGTCATTTCATGGTGGATGCCTTGAGCCTTCAAATATTCTTGAAACTCCTTTGATGTGTACTGACCACCGTTGTCTGTCCTCAGCCTTGTGACTAGGGTTGGGCATCGAGATCCGGTTCCAAATAGGAACCGGTTCCTAACCTCCGGTTCCGGAACCGTTAAGAAGCTGTTGGAATTGCGATCCTTTTTTTGGGGGTTCTTAAACGTCCGCACTAGTTTGTTTGTTTTACTCCGCTCGCACTAGTTTGTTTGTATTACTCCGCCCGGCGTGCGGAGACTCCGCGATAGAACGATCAGTAACGAGTAGTCTAACGCGCTACTATTGCCAAACCAGTAGTCAGATTAAAGTTACTTATCCAAATACACGGTGCGTTACTATTTTTGTCAGTAAAAAAAAAGATCTGCTTTCTTCGTGCGTCTCGGTGGGGTGACGTAGGTTAGCCGACACCTTCACGGACGGTCGCGTGTAGTCGGCTATACCGGCAGAAACGTAAACAATGGAGGGGGAGAGATACGCATTTTCCAGCTGGAAATACAAGCATTATTTCGACTTCATCTCAGCAAAAGATGGCAACATAAAGGTTCGTTGTACACTCTGTGTTAACAAAGTGTTTTCTACTTTCAAGAATACAACGTCAAACTTGAAAAAAACCTTTAGAGTCACAGCATGGCACAACCACATTAAAAGAGCAGGTCCCGCCCGGTGACGGTGAAAAGGTGTGAATAAACAAGACGAGTTCTCGATTTCAAGGAGCTCCTGCTAACTCAGTCTGTGCTGAAATGCGAGCGGAGTCTCTCTTGAGTGTTTAGTGGAGAAATGTCTCGCTGCTTGCTGGCCCCGCCCCCTCCCTTCGTCATCACGCCGCTCATACTTTAGGACTGCGCTCATTTGTTTCATAAAACCAATCCTTGCTGCTCTAATGCCGGTTCAATATTCATAAAATGTTCATTCCTGATGTTACTGCCATTACAATATGCAAACAATTATTTAAGTTAAGTGAAGTCAAGAGTACTACTTTTCAAAGTAACTGTGGCAACACTGGACCTGTTGACCTGCACCTCAAAGAATCGGAATCGAGAATCGTTTAGAACAGGAATCGAAACAGAGGATCGGAATCGGGATCGGAATCGGTAAAATCCAAACGATGCCCAACCCTACTTGTGACGCTCTGCCCACACTCATTTGAGAATGTTTTTCAAATTCCTTGAATTTGTTTAGCACCTCATTCTTTTGTTTCAGAAAGTATACTTTGCAGCACCTTGAGTAGTCATCAATGAAAGTGACAAAAATATTTTGCTCCACCTATAGACTTAATCTGCATGGGACCACAGACATCACTATGAATCAGCTGCATCTTGCGTTTGGAACGAATTCCTCCAATCGACTTGAATGGCTTTTTAGACAGCTTGCCTTCCACACATCCTTCACAGAAAGGAACCTCTTTCTCTGCAGAGAAGTCCACTCCATTCACCAGATCTTTCAGTTCCTTCAGCTTGGTGGTGTGACCCAGACGCTGGTGTCAGAGGCTGGCTGCTACTGATGCTCTATGACAGACAGATGAGCTTCCTTCAACATCCAG
This sequence comes from Eutrigla gurnardus, assembly GCF_963514095.1. NCBI lineage: Eukaryota > Metazoa > Chordata > Actinopteri > Perciformes > Triglidae > Eutrigla > Eutrigla gurnardus. The sequence continues at coordinate 31,469 of NC_139930.1, read as the reverse complement.
CTGATACAGTCCGTCAGCTCTTTGTGTTCCCATTCCTTGAAGAGTTCCACCTGTTCCCTTTATGTAGCAGCGAGACTTCCTGAACTGCACTGAATTTCCTCTTTTTGTTTCCATTGTATTGTGATGACATGGCTGATCCACCTGACATTGCACCACTGGAGTTATCATTGGCATTCACTCGCATTTGTTCTTCATTTATTAACGCTTGCTGAACAAACTGCAGTGTCAGATTGTCAATCTTTGTTTCTAGAGCAGTGACAATTGTAGCATAACTTGGTGGCAAACTTCCCAAAATTGTTACAATTTGGTCTTCCTCTTCAATTACAGCTCCTATTGCTGATAACTGGTCAGTCAGCTCCTTCATTCGTTTTAAATGCTCAGTTAAACGGTCGCTAACCTTCATTTCACATCGGAAATATTTTTTCTTCAGGAACAGTTTATTTGCCAAAGTATCTCTCTCAAAATGGCCTTTCAGCGTAGTCCACGCCTCTTTGGGAGTCTGGCAGCTTGCTATCAGGTACAACTGGGGTGTACTTACATTCAGCACTAACATAGAGAATGCTTTCTCTCGCCGTTTAGCAAACTCAGCCAACCTGATCTCACAGAAATGCGTGAAAGAAGCACGACCTCTTAATAATGCATTGCGTGCTCCTGGCACGCATTGTGTAAGAATTCCGTGTGATCACCACGCAAACAGTCTTCACTGAAAGTCAATTAGGATCCGTTCCGTGGCGGACACCACCGAACTCCTCTTCATCCCAGGGAAAGACTGCCCTCGCATGGACCTGTCGGTCACTGTTGAGGGCATCACAGTATTTCCTTCCTCAACTGCGAGGAACCTGGGTGTAATCCTCGATGACCAACTATCCTGCACCCCCAACATCACTGCTGTGGCCCGATCCTGCAGATTTGCCCTCTACAATATCCGCAGGATTCGGACCCTCCTCACAAAGGATGCAACGCAGCTCTTGGTCCAAGCACTGGTCATCTCCCGCCTTGACTACTGCAACTCTCTCCTGGCCGGACTCCCGGCCTATGCGATTAAACCATTGCAGCGTATCCAGAACGCTGCAGCACGCCTTATCTTCAACCTACCCAAATTCTCCCACGTGACCCCCCTCCTCCGTGACCTCCACTGGCTCCCTGTTGCAGCACGCATCCAATTCAAGACGATGACACTGGCCTTCAGGGCCATCAATGGAACGGCACCTGCCTACCTTCAAACACTGGTCAAACCTCATGCCCCGAAGCGAGCACTCCGCTCCTCTACTTCAGCTGGCCGGCTGGTACCACCATCGCTGAAATCAAACAAATGTCGCTCAGCAAAGTCCAGACTCTTCTCTGTTCTGGCGCCTCAGTGGTGGAACGAACTCCCGACCAATATCAGGACAGCAGAGTCATTTGCCATCTTCCGAAAAAGGCTCAAGACTCACCTGTTCAGACTTCACCTCGACTCTACATAGCATGACCCACTAACACCCTCCCTCTACCCCCCCCCCCCCCCCCCCCCCGCAAAAAAAAAAAAAAAAAAAAAAAACTCGGATCGTAGCACTGTTACTCTTGAAGTACTACTTTACTCAGATGAGGACCTAACACTTGTTCTATTTTTAGCTCTTACTGCATCGGCAATGATACGTCGTGGTTTCTTTGTTTCCTTCTTTTGACAAATGTACTTATTGTAAGTCGCTTTGGACAAAAGCGTCTGCTAAATGACCTAAATGTAAATGTAAATGTAAATGGACACACGCATTGTCAGCTTCAAAGACGTCACGCTGTGGGTGTTGTTTCATAGATCCCGGAAGTGCAAATGTAGATTAATCGATATTCTGAAGAAAGATCTGATTATAAGCCATAACGTTGTGACCATCCAAGGCAGACTGTGTAACGATAGTATGTGCCTCTGTCGAGTCCAAAATCCCCGTGTAATATCAACTTTATTTTAAGAAAACACGTTTTATTTCCAATGTCATATCACGGAGAAGCACTACATTACCCATAATCCTCATGTCTATCAGCGACGTGTCTGATTGGTCGAGCTTAAACATTATTTTCTTAGTAACTAAAAAATAAAACAAATTGAGCTCATATTATTTTCTTATTAACTAAAAGGTCTTAACATCTTTTTAATTAAATGAGTGAAATTTTATATTTTATCTGAAAAACACTGGCGTTGCCCGTTGCCTTGGTAACGTGGGTGTGTCCTCCATATTCACCGCGTTTTCTGCCCCCCGCCAGACCACTTCCGGCCAGCCACAGTAAGTAACTCTCTCCGGTTTCAGCCAAAGGCCTCTTTATTATTTCAAATCACAAAATTATATTACTGTTATTTCTTCCATTGTAGCACAGTGTTTCTAGAGTTTTAACTGCGGAGCTTAGTTTGAGTTAGAGTTCTCAACGGGTCGGCCCAGCCCGACAAACCCGACGGGACCCGAAGTTTCGGGCCGGGTCCAGGCCGAAAAAATACGCAAATGAGTCGGGTCGGGTCGGGCCTCGGGCTTCCTTTTTTTATAAAACACATTTCATTAAAAAATAAAAAATAAAAAAAATTGTAGGTTGTAAATTATATATTGTTTGCTGTGAATCATCGCTGTTCACGTTTGGTCAATCTGGCTGCCTGCTTCATGGGGCAGACGCACACCTGACGACGCTGCGTGACGCACTCACGCCTATAGCTATTGTGTGAAGATTTAATTTAATATTTATTTACGGCATATTTATTTATATAGGCTATTTAAAGTTTCGGTTGTTTGTGTTAAATCTTTTAATTTTAAATAAAGTTTCATTTGAATTCACGTCTGCTGTCTGTCTGATCGTGATAACAAGTGTATGAGGTAAACAATGCAGGCGCGCGGGGGGTCGGGTTCGGGCCGACAATTCATGCTGGTGTGTCGGGCTGCGTCGGGTTCGGGTTTAAAAACCCGCGGGCCGGGTCGGGTCGGGCCGTAATTTTCAGGCCCGTTGAGAACTCTAGTTTGTATTGTACATAGTGATTTTGATTAGGTTAAAATATTTGATTGATTATAGTATATTTGGTGACAGAAAATAATAAATGCTCATTTATTTGAAACTATTCTAATTATGCTTTTCTTTTTCTTCTTTTGCAGCTTCATTGCAACATTTACATTGAGACACCCACACACACATACACACACACTCACCAAAAAAACAAAGGCACTTTTAAGAGCCATTCTGTATCGTTTGTCTTACCCCTGTCTTTCAATCACTCTCTCTCTTTCAGTCATTCTCACTGTCTTTCTCTCTCTTTCAGTCAGTCACTCTCTCTCTCTCTCTTCATTTTGTGTAGTGTTCATTGTCTTTGTATCGTATTGTTTGTTTTTTCGTTTTTGTTCGGTCTTGTCTTTCTGCGATGCCTGGGGGATCCCTAAAAAAAACATGCCCAAACTGTGGGCAAAAAATTTACAATGGTGTGAAGGTTTGTCCATTTTCACTACATGAAAAGTCGGATTTTCGTCCCTGTAAACGCCCGAAAATCTCCCTAATTTTCGGGAGTTAACGACAATTTACAGGCTGCGAATGCCGCGTTCGTCTGTGCCGAAAATTGTCTGAAACGAACCACAGCGAAGGCTCTTATTAGCATATGAATAGCAGCGAAACCGCGCCTGGCCAGAGATTGCTTGAATATCCTCACTCAGGATTGGATGAAACCACTAGTTTTAAACAAGTATAATCGCTCGTGATTGGTTGGCAGATCTGGTCATTATAAATGTAAAGCCAACCCACGTTTGCAGATCTGTCACTATTGATCAACCTGATGAGTCATTATAAAAGTAAACCCCACCCCCGTTGGCAGATGTGTTACTATTGGTCACACTGGGTCTTTTCAACAAGAATAATCACTAGTGATTGGTAAGCAGATCTATCACTATATATATATATATACATATATATATATATATATATATATATATATATATATATATATATATATATATATATATACACACACATATATTTATTTTTATTTATTTATAAATATAAATATGAATAAATTCATTTTGGAAAGGAAAAATTGCCAGGAGGAAGTATTCAAAGAAAGAGCTTTATTGACAACACAACACACAACTGTACAAATTTGCCCACACAACAAACAAATGAACTGGCGACATTCTGTCCGAATTTGGTCAATTTTACAGCCGCCTGCGGTGCGTGGCCCTGTACTTGGGAGTCTTCTCTAATCGCGACTGTAGAGTCGCACAGAGCTCGGTGAGCTCCTGGCTACGAGAGGATGGAGGTCGCACAATCCATCCAGACACCCCGCCAACGACGCCGTCCTCCTCATCAGACATCATGTCTGTGGTGGCGCTCTTCCAACGGTCCGCCTCATCGCCAGCAAGCACACTCCGTCTCGCTTCCAGCAGCTGATTTATTAAAACAATCAATAAAGACAATCAGTACTGCGCGATGCACTGCGCATGGACACAACACATCTATTAATGCACCTGAAAAATAGGTTTAGGTAGGTTTGGTCACATTGACCAAAAACGGATCTTATAAATCTAATAAGTCTTACCCTCTTTCTCCTGGAACGACTCCGAGCTGACGTCTTCACAGCTTCCGCCTGCGATGCGAGATCAGGCTGTGTGTGTCTGAAGCTCCTGCGTACCGTTTCATAGTACGTCTTACAGGCAGCTGGAAAACAATTAAATGAGTGGTATGAATAAGAAAACTTAAGTCACAGTAAAATTAAAACAAGGAAGAAGAAAACAGTAAAAGTTACTTACACACAATGGCGTCACTATCAGCGTCATAGAAATCCGGACTTGCGGACAAAGCTCCGAGCAAGTAAGCGGTCACAGCTTCGTTATGAGGCGAGGTTCGTCTGTGAAAACAAAATGAACAGTTAAGATCGGTATCTACTGTTAACGCATCTATTTCCTTATACAGCAGAATGAAAGCATATTCTTTAAATCGTACCCTTGCTCTGGTTCGTAGCGCCTACAATTCGTCTCCGAGTTGTGAAGACGGCGTACTGCTTCCTGTAAAAGACCAACAACATACACTTAACAAAGCAACTTAACGTTACACTGGTTCCTCTCTCTTGTTCTTTTACAAGGCTACTATGCTACTTTTAGCTTGGACTATTAGCTTTTAAGCTACTTTTAGCTTGGGCTTGCTTTGCTAATTTTAGCTTAGCTAGCAGTCACCGAACATATTCTTACCGCAATCATCCTGAGAGTCTCCAGCAGTCCTGGGACATCCTGAGAGTCTCCAGCAGTCCTGGATATAATAATTATAACATTTAAACCACATTTTCTTAAGTGAAGCCTCTCAGAGCAGCATTCCTGCTGCCGGTGAACGTGAACGTCTCCTCCTCGTTCCCTCCACTGAATGAGGCGCCCGGTGTCTGCATCTGTCCCTTTAACGGACAACGGTGCACGGCGTTATTAATCACCGTTAGTAAATATATAACCACGGTTTAACATAAGCACTATATTATTAGTTAACGTCGGTAAAAACGGCACATTTTCCGCTTCGCTTGCGCTCGCTAACCTCTATGGTAAATTAGCGTCAGTAGGCTAGCCGGCTGCCAGGACCTTCGATTCGTAACGTTAACGTACAATGCCAACAACAATAAAGTAACGTTCATTATCAATACGATTTAAAAGTCAGCTGGAAACATAAAAGTCATGTTACAGTATACTTACATGTGTACGCGGTTTGTGTCGGGCTCCTCGCCAGAATCACCGCAGTCGTCCGCCATTATCCAAAACTTGTGAAGTCAGACGAGCCGCAATGCATTTTGGGAAGTTGAGTAGATTTAGCAAGGTCCGCTGTATACTCTGAAATTCTTGCCAATGCAGTATACATCCGGGCATTTCTCGCGTACACAAATTCATATACTATTGTATGTGAACGCACTACGTACTCAAATTTACGTCACAATTAAGTACGAGTAGGACGTTAGTATGGCATTTCTAACACAGCCGAGATCTATGATCTATGAACCCATCCTTGACCCTCTAGCAGAACTACGACCAGCCATTATAAAGCAGTTTATAGTTGTTAATGTTGTGTCAAAAGGTACTGCATTTAAACATGTTATTGCGCAAGTTTCCTGGCTTCATCCCCATCCGGACAGACATTTTTATGGAAAGCCAATAGAAGTTTGGAGCTTGCAGGGAACAGACACGTCATACCCAGCATCATTTCTGCCTGTTGAGCGCATTGCTGGGAGATGTGTGGTTAACACATCCACTGTGCATTTAAGCAAGACCAAAGAAAGGGTCACTGTAGTCATACCACTATGCACAGTGGTTGAGCTCTAGGAGACTGTGATGTTGTTTGCATGAATGTACATTTTACCTTTGTGGCAAAGCCTGATTAAAAGTAATTGTTGAAGCAAATTGTTTTGTGTATCTTTGAATGAAGATGAAATGAAGTTAACACCTTACAGAAAAATGTCGCCTGGGGGAAAACTCCCCCTGCTACCCTGATTTGCATTTGTATAGCTCACAGCATTTTCATTTACATGTTAAAGCCTCCCCTAGGATTACGGGGAGGGGGGTCATGGGGGGACAACTGCCAAACAAGGCCCACGTCAATTCCCGGCAATTTACGTCAGTTTTCGGTGTTTCCTGCAAATTGCCGTTTGCAGTCGTAAACCTGAACTTCCACGGGAATTTCCAGGGCCGCTAACTGACAAAAATCCCACTTTTCATGCAGTGTTTGTCAGTCCCCACAACTTCAGCAAGTGAGGAGAAAAAAAAAATAGAAAAATTCCATCGTCAGGTCACTGAGTGGTGTGCCTCAGTGACTAAAAATAAACTAAAGTCACATGTCATGGACGATGCAGCTATTTTGGTATGTATTTTACAGAATATTCTCATTCACCCAAAGGGTAAAAATGTTTGTTTTATTACTTTGACATAATGAATGGACTTGTATTTATTGAAAGCTTGAGAGTAAATATATCTATAAACTGCAGTTTTGTGTATGGATTGTGTAACTGATCTCTTTTCTTCTCAACAATTTTTTTTCCAGCTTGAGAAATTGCACGCCCTTGGCCTAAAGCCTCTTCTGCTGCTTGGATACCCCAAAACGTCAAGAGTCATGATGCCACAGTATTCAAGACTGAGCACAGCAGCAAGGACCTGCCTCCAAAATATGGAGGCAGTGTTCAAATTAATGATTGAAGGTGAGATTGTATATATTTAATAACCATGAAATGCACACACATTCATATATTGACTTTATTTGCACTGCACAATGTATGGTGTTAAGGTTAAATATTTTATTTGAAATTTATAATGCATAAATTAGTGCCTTTGCCAGGTAAGATAAAAATCGTTCATTTTATTTAAAATTAAGACTGTAAATCCACCAATGTATTTCCCACAGTCAGAAGATACTACTTTTCTGATCTACTACAGATTTCCCCAACCTCTCTTAAGTCATAGATTCCCAATGTTACAAAAAGTACATTAAATGTTGATCCCAAAAAAGTGAGGTTTCAAAGCCACTCTCATGTCAATAACTTAAAAAGCCTTTATTCAGATGGCTTCATGGGGAAATTCTTAAAGGAAAACACCACCGCATTTCCATACTGAACTATGTTCTGCTCTGATCTTAGACGAGGTGATACATACCTCCCTCTCCTCTGTGCATGCACTCGATGGCTCTTGCGCGCACTCCGCGCAGCGCTAATTTGCTAGCATGTAGCTTGTCCCAGTATATTCCTTAGGATCCAAAGGGGGGTGAAGTTAGAAGCGACCAAGCACTTCCACGTTGTCCCTATTTAAATACGGTTACGTGAGTAGTTACACGACCCAAGTTTGGTTACACAAAATGAAACATGCCAATTGTTCTAAGCGGATAACAAGGATAACTATATAGTATGGCGGAATAACAACTGGAAGCACTTCGACGTCGGCGCAGTAATATCATCACTCCCCCTCAACAGAACTACGTGACCTGCACAGAACTACGTGACCTGCACGCCGTCGCCTGCACTACCTGTAGTAGTTTGTGCACAGTTGAGGAAGCATCAGGTTGTAGTAAGATAGTTTGTGAACAATCAAACATCATGGTTATAACGTGCATCGTACAGGGTTGTGAAAACAAGCAGAAGGTATATAGTCCCGTCATGTTTTGAGTGATGATATTACTGCGCCGACGTCGAAGTGCTTCCAGTTGTTATTCCGCCATACTATATAGTTATCCTTGTTATCCGCTTAGAAAAATTGGCATGTTTCATTTTGTGTAACCAAACTTGGGTCGTGTAACTACTCACGTAACCGTATTTAAATAGGAACAACGTGGAAGTGCTTGGTCGCTTCTAACTTCACCCCCCTTTGGATCCTAAGGAATATACTGGGACAAGCTACATGCTAGCAAATTAGCGCTGCGCGGAGTGCACGCAAGAGCCATGGAGTGCACGCACAGAGGAGAGGGAGGTATGTATCACCTCGTCTAAGATCAGAGCAGAACATAGTTCAGTATGGAAATGCGGTGGTGTTTTCCTTTAAAAATATAGAGAGTACTAGTGCAGGTTAAAATGGAGCGAAGTAACCATTCTCTCATTTTGTTCATACTTTTTATTCCTTCTTTGCACTCTTTATTATTGTTATTATATTTTATTTGGTGTGGACATCGCAAGTTACATTTCCATTCTTGATATCAACTCTGTAGCTCAGCACCTGCCCTGCCCGGACATGGATGTGCGTGCTCCCCTTTTACTATAAAGCAAAGACAACATCATCCAAGAACAGAACCAGACCTGACCTATTCATGTGGGCACTGTTGTTTAGATTTGAGCCACAGTTTGAATCCTCTGTCAAAAATATTGCCACGTATCTCTAGTTTTAAATTAATAGGCAAAGGGTTCCAGAGTTTTGCCCCCTTCACAGAAAAAAACAGACTGACCAAATGAGGTCTTGTGCTTTGGGACAAAACAATCACTGTTGGAGGCTTGCATGGTTGCTCTACCAAAGAGCACCTTCATTGCACTTTTTTTGAATTTCTGAGCACTCTGGACCTTGTCTTTCTGATTAATTAAATATGATTAAGACATATTTATGCATTGACAATCAATTTAAACATGATTTTTTGGTAACTATCACATGTTATCGGACTGTTTTCTAGTTAGCAACTGAACTGAACTGATAGTTTGAATCAGACTGAAAGCTTAGAGGAGCTGTTTTTTAATCAAAGTTTACTATTATAGATGCCACTTGTCCCAACATGTTTACACTGTCTTTTCTTGCCCCCCGCTTAAGACAGGGGGCAGCTGAGAGGAGATTCATTCATTCAGAGTTTATAACACTAATTGCACCATTTCACTCCATGACAGACAGACTTCACATTGGGGGGGATTTGAATGTCCAGGATCCCACCACTAACATTTTAGTCCAGTAATGTCTAATCACTGAAATCACTTTGCTCTCATGGCACATCTTTGTGATAGGAGGGGTGGGGCAGATTGGTTTGACTTGACAATGAAATGTTGATGAATTCTGCTGAAAATGTGTATTTGTTTTTCCATTTCTTTAATTTTTTAAGTAGGACTTAAAAGAACGTAAAGTGACCATAAAAGAGGTATAGGTTAAGTACATCTGATGTAGGTTGCCTTCTTTAAAACTTGTATTTATATGTGTTCCATATATTGTGTATAGGTTGGACAACACTCAACCCTGACCAACTTGACCAACCTGAAGATCCCTCCACTCCACTGTCACTGCAAGTCCCACCCACCCAACCACCTCAAGAAGAGGATTTTTTTATTTTAGATTTGGTACCATGTGACACACCCGTCACCCAGGAGACACCACACCCACCACCACCACACCTGGTCCCATCACCTATGCAGCCACCACCACCACAGCAGGTCCTCCCTCTTCAGCCCCCACCACAGCAGCTCCCCCCTCGTCAGCCCCCACCACAGCAGGCCCCCCCTCTTCAGCCCCCACCACAGCAGGCCCCCCCTCATCAGCCCCCACCACAGCAGGCCCCCCCTCATCAGCCCCTACCACAGCAGGCCCCCCCTCTTCAGCCCCCACCACAGCAGGCCCCCCCTCATCAGCCCCCACCACAGCAGGCCCCCCCTCATCAGCCCCCACCACAGCAGCTCCCCCCTCGTCAGCCCCCACCACAGCAGGCCCCCCCTCATCAGCCCCCACCACAGCAGGCCCCCCCTCTTCAGCCACTACAACTTACAAAACCTAAAAAAAGAACTAAAAGAATGAAAGGTATGTTTAGTTTAATGTCTTGTACTCTACTGACATTTTTATCGCCCATAATTATCACAAAGTCAATATGATTTTTGTAGATTTTAAAAAAAACATTGATTTGGTCTGATTCAGATGCACTTCAATGACTTGAATAGATGGTATCTATGTTTGCTCACATGCCCCTCTCTTATTAATAGAGGAACCTGTCTGTTAATCTTTATTTAAATTATAAATGATATTTGGATTGATGGCTCTCTGCACATCATTTCTTTGTGTAATGTAGAACTGCAAAGCCAAAGTACCTGTGTAAGAAATTTGAGAGAAAAAATTATATCCTCAGGTTCAAGCAATGTCGGGTGTAATCAGTCCATTACTGAAGGGATGAGAAGTCAAGATTTAGAATAAAACCATGTGCAGACCATCAGACTCGTGATTCTCAAGTCTCATAAGCAAAAGCTAAATGATGTCACACAGTGACAAAGGTTCATGCAAGTTTGAGCATTTTGAGTGTTATGCAAAAACTAATACACATGTATGTTCTGCACATTTTTTGCAAATGATATATTCCTTTCGATTATAGACTGCCCTCACAACCAGCTGGAGACCTTCCCAGTCCGGGGAATACTTAGGACAAGGAAAAGAAAGGTAGGACAATGCTAGTAATTAACTGTTGATGGAGACATCCTGTAAAAGTATTTTAGCTTGCAGTGTCAGTAAAAGATCTTGTTTGGTGACTACTATTAAAAATATACAGTATATAAACTATATCAGCAATACATTTATTGTATTCCTTGTGAATGTACAAAATTCAAATAACATACAGATGTACAATATTTTTGTCTGACACAGGGAAAGACGGAACACCTTTATGACTGGCAGCCCTGCACCTTATGGTACGTTAATTAGCTTTAGGTTATGTACAGTTATATCTATTTATATTATTGTGCTGCATCTTATAGTACAGTGTAGTGTTTAGGCTTCTGGAAATTCTTGACAGGTCATTTTCTTGGGTGGAGGAAAAAAGTAAATACAAAAATTTCAGTGCTGTTTCCGTCAGTCTGCCCAAGGGCAGCTGTGGCTACACACGTAGCTTACCACCACCGATGTGAATGTGGTATGAATGAATAATGGTTTGGGTATCGGGTTCAATAGAAAAGCTCTATATAAATGTAAACCATTATTATTATCATTGTTTACACTTGTCGGGATACGGGGGTCTGTTTCAGGAAGGAGGTTCAACAAACTCTGTGCCTAACCATGATCTCTGAGTTGAGTTACCCTCACATGCAACTCGAGTTACTGTTTTCAGAACATTTGATTGTAGTTAGCTCAGTCGACTCTGAGTAAGTTCACTCTGAGTTAAGCCGACAGTAAAAAGCCATCATCAATGGAGCACTGATTCCACTATTCACCATGGCAACAGGTACATAAAAGACAAAGCCTCCATTTTAATCCAGTGGAAATAGAGATATTAATGCACACTCAAGGAACTGCAACTGAAAATTATGGCTAGAGAAACAATATTGATCGAAGACATAAATACATGACTGTAAACTCAGTCTGACCCAGTAACAATATGTTTGGTGATTTGAACTTCAAAAGACGTTGAGGTTAAGATACAGTAGATTTGAATATGTTACACATCTATTTTTATCTTTACTCAAGAGCATTCATTGAAATGCTGTTAAAATATGTTCATATTATTGTAATTATTAACATAATAATCTCCAATATTAGGCTATAGGAATTATGTTCCATCAGTGCAAACAATCGAATCTTGAGTGATAGAGATCATCATTGATACTATGTGTCTAAAGTTATTTCAGTGCAGGTGCAGCTACTTTAACAGACTGACAGTCTGATACATGCGCACAGACAAAGACTAAAATAGCAGAGGTTTGATTCTGAGCTGAGGGTGAATTCATGCTGTGTAACATTTGAATGTGAAGGCAAAATACAATGCTCAAAGAAATGATTTACAGTATGTGCACAAAACCAGTGACTTTAGACAGTCCTGAGTGGCAAACTACTATCCATCAGGATTTAGATTGTGACAGACAGTAAATCTCTGCGAATGAATTTGCTTCGATAAGCACCTTGATAATGACTGAATGAATGAGAAAATGAAGCAGTATGTCTGAGTCTGTAAGAGAGAGGGCACAGAAAAACTCAGGGTTGACTGAAGAAAACCTTCTCCCAACCAGGTTTGGTTCACAGACTCAGTTGCCATAATAACTGACAACGAGCTTCAGTGACCTCTCTTTCTGAAACAAGTTGGATTTAACTCTTTCTCTGGTTTGAGTTTCCTCCCTCTTTGAAACGTTAAAACCAAGATTTTCCCTCATTTCAGGGTTTACATACAGTCAGAGTTTTCACTAAACCTGCTTTATGAGACGTACCTCTGATACGCTTTACTGTGCATGCCATATGAAACCATAAAGTAAAATTCACTGTTTAAATCTAAATATGCAAAGGACACAAAGTAGAACATTTAGGAGGATTACATTATTTACACAAGTTATTATTTTTTTTTAATTAATCAAATTGAATCATGCTGATGTGCCTGTTTGAGTAGTTATTCTTCACCAAGAAAGTATTGTTTTCAGTGCCATTTGCTTGTCTGTCTGTCTTTCATTCTGTCTGTCTATTTGTCAGCAGGATTGTGCAAAAACTTCTGGTCTGATTTCCATCAAACTTGTGGGACGGTGTGGAATGGGCCAAGGATGAACCCATTACATTTTGGAGCCACTAGGATATGCTGTTGCTCCTATAAGTGGCAATGTATTTTTCAGACTTTAATTGGCAATAACTCAGTGCCTGTTAATCGAGTGGATACCAAACTTTGCAAAAACACTGTTCAAGGTAATTTCCATTTAACATAGGTCATTGGCATAGTAATTGTAACAGGCCTACTATCTAGTTGTACTCATTTTTCGAGGAAAAATTTACTGAGGACATTAACGGAACATAATTTGACATTGAGATTTGAGATTGAGAGCAGAAAGACAACTCAAGCTGCGCCCATCCTGATCAGCTGATCAGTCACATGCTCTCCTCATCCAAATAGGGCGGGTGATTTCAATCCCCCAGTTTACCTGCTCATCCCTGGCTATGCTGCTGATCTGCTGCTGCTGCTCCTGCTGCCTATGTGGTTTTCCAAACCCACCTCCTGTGGGCTGTGTCTCTATGATCCCCTGCAGGGTTCTGCTTCATTCCCTGTAATGTCTGCCAAAGCGCATCATTCAGGGATCAAATATCCAAGCCTGACGCCAAACCTGCTGCAACCATGCTCAAGGATACCTATGCTGTGCTTCAGCTTGCAATGCTTTCCTGCTGCTACCATGTTCAAGAATGTGCTAACTTTGCTGTGCTTCAGCTTACCATGCTTATGCTCAATAATTGATTTTTTCTCATTCCAGAGTTGCCTGACTGAAATACTTGTTGTAGCTGAGTCTTCAAAGTTACCAGTTCAAATCACGGTTAACAGTGTCATCGATTAGTTGCTGTATCATACTATCCTAGAACATCAAATGCTAAATACAAATACCTCACTGCACTACTCTTCAAACAATTCTAAATTAGTATGCAAATGTTGCAGTAATGACTGTCAATTTAGTGTGTACTTGTACTCACTAGTTCTTCACCCTTCCTCTATTTATTTATGTTCTCAGTGGTAAGACCTGGGGACCGTTTCACAAAGCAGGTTCAACAAACTCTGAACCTAACCCTGAACTCTTGAGTTGACCAACTCTGAGATGGGCAACTCTGAGTTTTCGGTTTCAGAACAGTGGTTTTGAATTAGTTCAGTCAACTCTGAGTATGTAAACTCTGAGTTACGCGCGTGCCTACCGACTCTACAAAGCCATCATCAATGGAGCTCCGATACTACGATTCACCATGGCAACCGGGAGAGCGTTGTGCGTGTTTATGTAGAAAATGAGCATATCCTGAGAAAGTGGAGCAACGTAACTGCAGCAAAGTAGCGATAGTTGGCGTGGCAGACATTTACTGCCCGATCTAATGTGTATAACTGAATGAAACAGTCTATTGATCTAAAGGTAATAAGTCTTTATTTTCAAACTTACAGAGTGACACTGTGGTGTAATGGTTAGCAACGCCGCCCACGGTGCAGGTGACAGCAGTCCAACTCCCGTAGTTCACAAAGTAGCGCAATGAATAATTTATTATTTTCATTGGCAGTAATCCCCCCAGGCACAGAAAGAAAGTGGCTTCAGTTAAAAATTAAGCATAAGAATATTGCGCAAATACGTTGACAAAGGCATATGATTTTAATCATATTTCACATATTAAATAGTAAATATAAGCAGGTATTTCAACACAGAAATGTACTTAAACATTTCATAAATCTCCCGTTCGCAAAAAAGCTAGCTCTGCAAAGAATCTGGTTGTGGATTATGTCCGCGATATGAAATGTTGAAAATGTCGGAGAATATTGTTTAGATAATATCTAATGTGATTGGAAGGAAAGGTAATCAAAATCCTCTCCCGACGCAAAGCTGCTAGAATCACTTTTATTTCCATATCGATTAGGTTGACGATGAAAGGACGGCACATTTTTTCAGAGTTGGTTCAGATTCCGGAAAAAGGCGGAGACATGTAGGGAGAAACTCGGGGTTTGTTGAAGCAAACCTGCTAGCGAGCAGGTTAGGTTCACGGAGTATGTTACCCGGGTAACTGACTCAGATTTATGCTGAACTGGCTTTGTGAAACCAAAAAACCAGAGTTTCCCTCATCTCAGGGTTAACTAACTCAAGGTTTTCACTAAACCTGCTTTGTGAAACGGACCCCTGGCCTCCATCCTGGCAGCCAGCCTGTTTCCCATCCCAGCATGCCTGTTTCCCATCCCAGCCAGCCTGATTCCCATCCCAGCCAGCCAACCTGCCAGCCAAACTGTTGTTTAAATAATTGCTGTTTTATTTTGTTCTTATAGGATGTGTTTTATGCATTTTCTGTGAAATCCTTATAAAGTTAGTTAACATGTGAATCTTGTCTTTGACATTGTGTAGTTAGAGTTCTGTGGAGCTGTTATGTAATTTGTGATGATGTTTCTGCAATAAAATGATGTGCCTACAGTAGCTGGTTCATTGACTGACAACCCAGAAGATCTACAAGTGTAGTGATGACATATGATTCATATGATGACTATGAATACCTTACATTATACTTGGCATCTCACTGCATTTTCTTTTATTAATTTAACATACGGTAAATTATTTTTGACTATGTGGATTATAGTGGAATACTAAATGACCTGACATCCTTGTGAATCAATTCACCCTGATAATGTATATACAATAGGCTGCAGTCAATTATATTTATAAAAGATACATTTACATAATATTTATTTATTTAGTGATCATGGTGTTGGTGCATAATAATCAATAAATAAATGACGTCCTTGTCAGAAGCTACGTCACACCAAGGGGGGAGTTGTGGATTCTACAAGTGAAGACCACTTCCGCGTTCAAAAAGCTTCAGTTTAATCAATATTCTGAAGAAAGATCTGATTATTAGCCATAACGCTGTAACCATCCAAGGAAGACTGTAAAGATAGTATGTGCTTCTGTTGAGTCCAAAAGCCTCGTGTAATATCAACTTTATTTATTTAAAACACGTTTTGTTTCCAATGTCATATCATGAAGAAGCACTACATTACCCATAATCCTCATGTTTATCAGCGACGTGTCTGATTGGTCGAGCTTGCTGTTACAAGCAAATAAAAAATTGAACAAATTGAGCTTATATTATTTTCTTAGTAGGCCTAACTAAAAGGTCTTAACATCTTTTTTGTTTTCAACATTGAATAAAACGGTGCTATATTGTTAAAATTCAACAATATAAGTGAAAGTTGAAAGTTGGCTTGAATTTTGACTTCTTTTTTTTTTTTTTTCATAATTTTCACCAGCATCTTTCTGGTCCACATCACATCACATTTAATGTAATTTTTAATTCAATGAGTGAATTTTTTTTTTCTTTTTCTGAAAAACATTATTATGAATTCAAGGGTCAGAGGTCACAAGGAATAAAGCAGGGGTTTGAAATTGCACACGGTGGATGACACTAGCCCCCTGATACACATAATCATACTGTATATATGTATATTTCAGCCCCCTGCGTCAAACCGTTGAGGAGTTATTAATTGTCCCGCCTTTTTTAAATTCAAATTTAAAAAATTGTACATCTGCAAAAAGTGCATTTTCGGCCGCTGCGCAGCGGCCTTTGACCCCACGGACACCAAACTTGGAATACAAGACCCTCAGATGTCACTGAACAATAATCCAGTGGGAAAAAAACGAAATTCCCAGCTGTTTTCTTAATTGGCTGTTGCTGCTCTGAAAAATCAGGTGCTGTCAGACATATGGCCCTCTACACCCTCTCATGCAGCTGGCTGCTTTGGAGAAACTTTTGTTCTAAAAGTCGTGCAGGTCTGAATTGTTAATATGTGGTTTGGCGGCCCGGGATGAGCGCGTAGACGTCCGTTCAGTGCGGATCGGACCCACGCTTCTCGAGAGGCGGGGCTTTAGACAGACACTTTCTGCGGCCTTCTGGAGGCCGCCGTTTCCATGGAAATGGAACGAATCGTTCGAAACTTGGCCTGTGGAGTGGTGACAAGGCTTGGATGAATCCCCCTGAGACCCAACTCTGTGGGCCAATCAGAAAGCCAAGTAGCCTCACGGGGGTCCGATCGTAACGGGACCAAAAGGTTATGATAAGAGGCCGTCTCACGAGCAACATACTGAAATTTCAGGGTCCTATCTCAAAGCGTTTGTGAGATATTAAAAAAGTGCAGTCGTAAAGGTCAAATACCAAGAAAACGGTGACCTTTGACACTTGTGAAGGTCACACGGGCCTGAATCTGCACCTAGTGGGTGGCCCTAGCCCCCTGATACACTTATTAAAAATTCAGCCTGATAGGCCAAAGCATCTGTAAGCTATTAAAGAATTGCTGTTGAAACATTTCTCCTTTAATATGAGGTCAGAGAAAGGAGCATTATTTTTGACCCTTCACCATTCTGGAACAAATATTAAAAGCTCATCTTCATCTCAGCTTCCTGCATCAAAGTCTAAGTGATTTATTAATTTAACACTAATCAGTGACCTCTGACCCTTGAATTCATAACTCAATGTTTTTCAGATATAAAATTAAATTTCACTCATTGAATTAAAAATTACATTAATTGTGATGTGATGTGGACCAGAAAGATGCTGGTGAAAATTATGAAAAAAGAAAAAAAAGAAGTCAAAATTCAAGCCAACTTTCAACTTTCACTTTTATTGTTGAATTTTAACAACATAGCACCATTTCATTCAATGTTGAAAACAAAAAAGATGTAAAGACATTTTAGTTACTAAGAAAATATCCTTGTTATAAAATAGTTATCACCAAATAGAAGTCTTAAGTCAGTGTATCTTTATTTCAGCAAATCATGAAACTGGTACAGCCCTTGTCAAGTTGTCTGTGTCCAGGGATCTTAAAGACTTCCAGCATGTATTTGCTTATCTATAACACAGAAAATAGTGTAACAGAATACATGACATTCAAAGAATGAGCTCTTTGCACAGATTGTTAGTCTTTGGTCAAAACATCTTCCATGCCTAGTGGCCACTAGCATGTGCAGCCTTGACATCACTGTGCCTATAACAGTCACAGTTGAGCCTCGCTGAACTAGGTCAAAAGTCATAGGCTTCCTGTTAAAGCTGATCAACAAATCAACAATCATACAACACAAATCACACATATTTCTAAATATTCCTACAGTTCTACAACAAAGATGTAACAAATGTTTTAAAAAAAGTAGAGCAACAAATAGTAAAAATCTGAAAATCACAGGTGTACTGCAAGTTAGAAATGGGACAAACCGTTTACTCTGCTCCAAATACTTTACAATATCACAACATTATTCTGTCTGTTTACATTACAATGACTCATTTGTCTCTTCAGCCTGTAAACACCAATGTCTCACATCCAACATAGCATGTGCATATATAGTGTAGATATGGACAAACAAATACAGTAATTACATTATCTATGACATCATTTGATTATTAATACTGAAGCATCAGTGTTAGAGTCGCATGTGTTACTGTTGGAGATGGAGCTAGTTTCAATTACTTTACATACAGTAGCCTGTTTAGTCTGGTGGTACCCAACATAGGTCAGGCAGGCCCCTCCAAAGGGTCATCAGATAGTCATTAATCTTCTACTTCCTCTGACTTGGGGCTAGTGTAGCCATTGTCATCCCACTCCTCAATATCCTCCTGTGTGTGAAGTAAAACTGGTTCCATGGCAGCTATACCACTGTACACATTCACAGCCTCTTTGTGTTGCCCTTTGAGTGCTTGCAACCTCCGGTTGAGGACACTATTGAGACCATGTGTTGCATCTGCTGTTAGATCACCAAAATCTGTAGAGGAAGTGAGTGGAAAAACATAAAGATGACATATTACATAGTAGCAAGGCTCACTGTCAGAGAAAACATGGTAATTGCAACTGTCGTTACATTCTAAAATGGTGCATATGCAAAAACACAACAAACTGGTAATTGCATCTTAAACTGAACGATGTTAGCAATAAAAGTGGTACTTAAAACTTTTTTAGATTAATGTTTGATACAGTGCTTGACAATTACTCAATTGACTGAAATTAATCTGATAATGAAACAGTATTGCCAGAACAGAATGTTTTAGAAAGAACAATTTGACTTCAGCCTCTGCACTTAAACACAGTTGTATTTTAATCGTAAGAAATGCAATGTGTAGAGTGGAGGAAAAGATCTCATACATACTGCAGGTTTTGATGCTCTCTAAAGTTTGTCCTCTGAGTGTCTCAACCTCTTGCACTTCCTTCAGAAGGTACTTGATGTGCTGAGACATTTCTTTCACCAGTATGCTCTGCTCCTCCTCCAAGCGTTTCAGCAGAATTACCTGGTCAAAGACAGACCTCTTCAACCTGAAGGTGTTGCCTTTAGGTAGAGAAAAGGAAAGGAGTAGTAAGCCAAGGAGTAATTATTAATATAAATGTAACAGAATGTGAATTGTTTCTGACATAACTAGATATCTTTGGTTCCCTCGAAAGTTAAAAATGTAATCATTACCCAGTGACAATATAATTAGGACGGAGATAGTGAAATTTTGATGGTAATGCAAGCATCTAATTTGTGATTACTACATCAGAATAACAATGCAGATCTCACCACTCCATTTCTGCCCTACAATTTGTATTGTGATTTGGTTTTTAAAAAAAATATCAAGTCGGTGTGTCTGTGTGTTATTTTGGAAAATGTGGTGTTATCTGGAAGACCCACAGAAGCCATTTTGGGTATTTAGCTAAATGTTTATGTGTGTTTTTGTCTGTGTGTTTACGTAATTTGACACTGCGATTAAGTCTGACCTGTGCACGATAAAATCACAAACTTTACAGGTGTATAGGTCACATCAAAATGGAGGTCAAGTTTGGAAATCATTCTGATTCAAGCAAGGGGCCAGAGATATAGGGGTTGGAAGATTTGCCCCTCCCCAACACATTGACATCGAGATAAAATCTGAACCGTGCAAGATAAAGTCACAAAACTTACACGTGTGGAGTTCCCATCAAAAATAGGCATAGACTAGACATAGACTAAAAGATTTAGGAATTATCATACCTTCATGTTGTCGTTCCCATGGCAGGATGTAGCCATCTGTCAGACTGCATGCCAACTCCACATCAATCTGACCTTCTTCCACTAAGGTGTTGTACTCCAAGACCTTTTCGTGAAGCTTCTTCTTCAGCTCTGTCATTTTCTTTCGCTTCCTTTGTCGTGTTTGATTGCTATCTGCAAAGTCAAATGAAAAGAAAACCATGCCAGAACTTTTTTGTTGTTACAGAAGTGTGCATACATACGTGCACATACATGCACACCTCCACAACATCTATCTACAAAAAGAACCACAATCAAAATAAGTCCTGTGACTTTTGTGTTATCCTTGATATTATTTTAATCGTGCTTTTAAATTTAAATTACATGTTAGGTCTGATAACTAACCATGCAGACGATATAGATCTTGCTTCTTGCGCAAAAGGTTTACAGTGATGTTCTCAATATCGGCCCTCAGGTCTTCAGTACATCCCGGAGTGTAGACTCTCTCTAAATAGGACAACAACAAAAAATTGAGAGGTGAGGTAATCAGTAACAGTCTCATTTGTAGCCACCTTATATTTTGTATATAAAAATAAGTCATTAACATGAAAAGACATCAAAGTATTCCATGTTTTACCTGTGGCTGCCCATTTTCTGACATCACACACCCACTGCTGAATGGTCTCCTGATCGATATGGTGTTCGTTTGTGATGTTGCTGAGGGTGGCAGCTTCCACCTTTGCCCTGTCTGTGATCTTTTGAAGAGGAAAAAAAAAACAGTACAAAAGCTCCACAATGCAGAAACCACCAGTTTCAGCAAAGCTTTTGGTACAAGAGCTTCATCAGAACAAGTGAAAAAGTATAGACTCCCAAGAGGTTCGGATATTCAAAAAAAAACTATTGTGAGGTTACAATCTGTTAAAAGTACAGGCATTAACCATAAACATGTAGTGTCAGATGAGAAGACAAATGTAATTTCCCTTACTTTGACATATCTGTGGGCTAGTGCTTGATGAAGGCTGACTGACTTCCTTCGATTCCAACCCATGGCCTGTTGAGTCAACATGTTCACTCTTCCTAGTTAAAACAAAAATGCATCCGCAAGCAAAAAAGTAAGAATTTACATAAAAATAAAAATACTAAGTGATAAACCTGACAGACATGACTAAACACATTTGTTTAAAGTGTGCTGAAATACTGAAATATGTAGTGTGTTGTACTGTGTGTTATGTCATAATATATTTTTATGTAATATGTTATTATATATTACATCTACATTGTTGTTTGTATGTCTACTCACCATGTTTATGTTTTATATTACTGTTTCTGTTGTGTTGTTTTGTTCTTGTCACTCTGTTTCCCCAATAAAAATAAAAAGTGTGCTGTACTAGTAATTACAGTAAAGGAATACAATGACAACTTCTATAGGGAGGGAACAATGAAACAGTTTTTAAAATCATCTGTAAAAAAAAAAAAACACTATTCAGGATGCCTTATCAATGAGTGTGTTGGAAGTGTAATACTAACCTGCCTTTGTCATGTATTTAGTGACAAGAGCTGCCCGAGAGAGAAAGCTGTTTACCTGTAAAGCAAATATATCAATTAATGTCTAGTCTCTTTTACATAAAAAAACATCTTCCATTCTATTTATACTCGTTCAATCCATACAGTTACAAAAGTAACAACGACATACTTGCTCCACTTCTTCTCCCACTGTATTTCCTGCTCCATCCTGGCTTCTGCCACCCCATTTCACCTGCAGGACAGTATGGAAAGTTTTATGTAACATTGCTTTGATAGATGAAAAATAAAGTCATAAATGGTCCCTGACATCTCACATAACAGAAGCTTTTCATTTCGATGGTGGGAAAAAGTCCCCGCACAAGCAGCCGAAAAATGTAATTCATGTACCTCGCATTTTGCTGTATGGGCTTTAGCGTGCATAACGCTAAGAAATGGTCTCATTTCTGTCAGGGGCAGAAGCTCCGGTAGCCCCTCCGCTACTTTGTTGAGGTAGGGCCAGTACCTAAAAAGAAGGAGTTGCATCTTATGATTGCTACAAAGAACTTTTTTTTTAATTGACTTGACAACAATATCAACCTAAAATCAATCATCACATCAGTGAAAAGATGAGGCACTGGCAATGGTTTTGCAATAAGACAAAGATGATTACCTGCATGTAACATCCATACAGAAGAATGTTACATTTGCCTTCTTTGCCATCTCTCTTTGGAGGAACATTGGATAGGCAAATATCTCTCCACGGAAATGGTTGAGTCCTCGCAAGAGAAACCCATGCCTGTATTAAACAGAAGAAAAACTAGTGGTTAATAAACTGACCCAGCAAAGCCTGGCTCAAGCACATAGCATCTATATCATCTGGGTGCCTAGACCAAAATATAAATATTGCTGTTAAAAATGATGGATAAATACCACTCCTAAATCCAAAGTGTGTATGGCTTACAATTCTAAGACTTTATCCTGACCTTGCACACACGCACGCACACACACACAGACATAGACACACAACACATACCTGCAAACTGCAACTTGAATGCCCTCCTCGTCTATTTTGGCACCAGACTTTTTGGCCATTTCTCTGCCAGCAGTGAACTTGGCAGTGCCACAAACAGCACTGTCATTTGTCTATGAAGTAACACAAACATTTACACACACATTTTGATAGAAGATACAGTAACTGTATGCAACAATCATAATAAACAAACCAAAAGTTTCTTACACTTCTCATGTTGCCCCTGACAAGGTCCACGAATGAGGCAACTTCCTCGTCCTTGGCCAGGAACAACCCTTCATATAGGGGTGGCTCTTCAGTCCTGTCCATGTTCAGTTAACATGAAAGTAAATAATAGAAATCAATTAGCAGTACTCTCTTTATTATTTTCCCAGACAATCCTAAAATAAACAGGTGTAATATCTGTACCTACCCTTTCGACTTTGAAAAGCGATAATGTTTTCTGTTTCCATCACAACTTACAGCCAACATGTCTGGAGAACATGCCGGACAATCGAAATGATGGACCTGGCACATGTCCTCTTCTTTATACTTGCAGAATGCAAATTCAAAGAAACTGCGCTGAAATGTATCAGCACAGATACTGCCTGTCTGTATATTAAAAAGAATATTTTATTAGTATTTCTGAAAGAAATGCTGACAATCAACTATTTGGTATAAAGTGATATGACATTTCTTGTGTGTTTCAGTTTTATTCAAGCAGACTTACCCTTCCAGCTTGAACAGATCTGTGCTCCAACATTTTAAGAAAGGCCTGCCTAGACATGGCTGGTGCTGTCAACTTCATATGCGCAAACGTACTGAACACATCAAATTTGTACACGGTCTGGCAGCTGCTGGTAGCTGGCCAGTACCGATATCTAAGGAGATCCTTCATGTCAGGGGTCCATTCTGCGGAGCAGGATGGACAGGATTTCTGGGGCAGGCAGACATCATATTTTCCTGTGAACAAGAAGACAGTAGATAGTAAAGACTTGAGATATTTCAGTAATCAAATTACACATGATCATATTGTATTTTTTACAGAGTACATACGATATACTGGATATTTAACATGGCATTTGGAAGTTGCCAGGTGAAAAAAAAATGACCAGGTGATTAAAAAGGTTTACATTGCTCACAGTGGTTACATTCTGTCATACAATACTTAACTTGCACAAAAGTAGAGCTTCCAGAACAACATACCATTGATGGTGACCACAGAAATATGCTTCCCTGGAATGACTGTGAGGTCTTGGGAGCATTCACAGATGGCTTGAGTAGACACAGGCAGCTGGCATACTGCAATACAGGGGGGAACAGTTATTAAGGGTGTATTTACAGTTTTTCCTTAAATGCATTTCCTAAAACACTGAACTCATTCTAAAATAG
The DNA here is from genome assembly GCF_963514095.1 of Eutrigla gurnardus. Lineage (NCBI taxonomy): Eukaryota > Metazoa > Chordata > Actinopteri > Perciformes > Triglidae > Eutrigla > Eutrigla gurnardus. The sequence continues at coordinate 7,737 of NC_139930.1, read as the reverse complement.
GGCATAAAACCCCACAATATTAACACATATTGGCCACAGCTCTCTTCCAGCTATTCCAAACGTGCATCGATACACAATATTTGAGGAATTTCAGTATAACTGGACATGTATTGTTCATGTTTACATACATTGTTCACAAAACTGAGGTTGGCCATTGTCACCCATCACCACACCTGTTGTTGGGGGAATGGGCTCAAAAAACCCATGGATTAATGCTTCTCTGTCATGGAAGATGTTCCTCTTGTGGGCCTCCACATCACATTCTGCACAAAGGAACTCCATGTCCAGTGGCACACAGTCCAGGCACCTCACAACAGCTTCAGAAAGAGAGCATCTGTGGCACTTCTGGTTGATTATTCTCTCAGTGGAGAGTTTTGAATCCAAAAGTGTTGTCCTTGTTATTTTCATTTTTGCGTTTGTGAGAAGCTGCCTCTGTGTCCAGGCAGAAACCTCATTTGTTTTTTCTGGAATCGGTACTGCTGCAAGAGTGTCCCTCAACTCTTGAAGACGTGTTTCTAAAAAAGAAAACAGCTGTTGAGCCACACTAAAACTTAAGGCATGGACATTAATGGATATTAAGGAAGTATATTGAAAACACTTTTGAGTTGGAAAAAAAATACAAGGTCTGAGCAAAAAGTTGCAGCATTGCTTCTGTTTTAAATGAATGGCACACACCACAATAATTCAGCATAATTGTTGCTGTGGGGAATGTGTTTGTGATGATGAGAGCAACAACGTTTTGCATACTTACTCACAAGGGCTATGGCCTAAACCTGCTAAATGCCCATTATTGTACTGTGCACCATTCGTCACAACAGGAACAGCCCCACAACTTTTTCCTCACACCTCATTTGCTGAATAGTAAAAGCAACATGATGTAACTCATTAACAATATTAGAGAGTAATGCCTCTACCAAACATACATTAAAGCAGAAGTAAGCGGAATATTTGTATTAATATAGGTCTTAAATAGTTATATCTTCCGACAGCAATCACTTATATAGAGTGTTTGATCTGAAACACGGGTCTGTCAGTCACTCTGCTCTGCTGTAAGCCGAGGAGAAAACTTTCCTTGTATCCTACAACCTTTATCCAATGAGGAGAGAGAACGGCATAAAGGGGCGGTCCTCTCTGTGTGTGCAGCCAAGGGATGCGCGTGAATGTGGTGACGTAGGGACGAGGGCGGGGACTGCTAACTCCATCAGCTGACAAGAAGTTAGCCAAAACGACCGGATCGCTTACTTCTGCTTTAACTCAATAGATACAATTTAAAACGTAATAATGAGTAACTAGATGAGTAAATAAATAGAGGAAATGGGAAAAAATGTACTGACCGTGAACTACTGTAACAATCAATGCACTCACCAAGGCTTGTCAACTCCTGATCTTCCATCTGGAGGCTTTCCTCAGGAACAGGGTGCTTTCCTCTGGCTTGTGCAGCTGCAGAGACAGTAACATTTGCTTAACTCTACAATCAATCTAAAAGTACACAGTAATTTTAATATGAAAATGTTCCATAACAACTGAAGGCAAGGAAACTAAGAAAGAAATGTCCACATTATTACTAATACAATTTATATTTGTCACACAATATTATCCAGAGCAGGGTACATAAAACACAAGCAAGGATTATCAGTCACAGCTGTTCTTAATATCTCTAATTCTTTCGTGTGATGTATGATGATGTATGTTTCACACACATTGCAACAGTGGTATCTTTAACTTACATCCAGTTATACTAGTACTCTACAAAATAACAACTTAATGAATTAAAACTTTTCGTAAAATACGGTATAGGGTCATTCCGTGTCATTTCATCAAATGCCTCCCACCTGACCATCTTAGAATGTCCTGAAAAAATTTGAGTACAAAGACACACTTGTTAATAGGACAAATCCAAAATATTAGGTCTCTACTGTCAACAGTTTTCTCATGAAACATCATTGAATGAAGGGTAGTTTAGACAGTTTTTGGCATCATACTCTGAAAAGCCATTTTTAAACGGCAATATCTGGAAAACTATCTCACCTGTGGCCTTCAAAATTTTTACAGTGTATATCTGTTACTAATAGCCTCCAGACATGGAATATCGGGGGTGTAGCTCAATGATAACCTAGTATGGTAGGTACTTAAAATGTGGCTTGTTGAAATAAAGTAGTACATTTGAAGAGTGGCTGAGCTCCCATTTTTACAGATAAAAGACTTCTATCACTTCTGCCTCTATCTCTGGGGTTAGCTTAAACATTCTACAAAATATGGTCTCTCTTAGAATATTAGTTTCACAGATATTAAGGCTCAAAAATGGAAGTTAACACATCTTTGCCCAACTTCAGAGTCATATTCCAAAAAACTGACAACACGTATCAGGTCTAAACGTACTTTTTTTGAAAGATCATATTCTTGTTAAAATCATATTAAAAAATCAGGAGGGTGTTTTGCCTCATTTTGTTGCAGTGATTTTTTAAAGATCCTGATATTGGTGGGGTTTTTGTGGCTGGTTTTGGTACTGCATGTCATAATAGCCTACCAGTAAACATCACAGGAGGGCAATTCAAATGTGTTTTTTACCATTTACCAAAGACTTACATGTGCCTAAATGCTACTGATAAATTTAGCCTTACGAAAACATTCAAATGTAGCACAGTTGTAGTTTCAGAGGCAATAAGTCCTTGAATGTGAGTTAAACATGGTGAAAGCAGCTTTTAATGTCTTAAACCATGAACAAAAACAGCATAATATTGAAGACTGTACATTTTGTCATACTTTAAGTATATAAATACCACAACCAAATCAAATAATAATCTTAATTTGAGCATAAGATTTTACATTACAGTACAAAAGTCTCCAAAGTTTGATATTGAATAACAGTTTGTCTCTATGCTCACTATGAGGGATCACACATTTTTCATCTTTTAGACCCAATTCCTTTGTCACATTCATTAATTTGGCAGTCAGTTTAGAAATTGTCTAATGTACATCTCTGCTCTGTTGTGCTCATCTTTTTTGATGGCATACATGCGCCCAGTTTCTGTAGAGGGAACGTCAAATCTTGCAATTCTATGCTGCAGTGGAACATTGCACATCTTCTCTTCTTGGCCAGTAGAAACTCTTGGCAGGGCCATGTGGGTGCATGAACTGAACCAATACATCTTCATCTTGATCTGAAACATCTCTGATACTTCCTATCCACCATTTCTGATCATAACTCACATATTGTCTCATAGTGAGCATAGAGACAAACTGTTATTCAATATCAAACTTTGGAGACTTTTTTACTGTAATGTAAAATATTTATGCTCAAATTAAGATTATTATTTGATTTAGTTGTGTAATTTATATACTTAAAGTATGACAAAATGTACAGTCTTCAATATTATGCTATATTTGTTCATAAGACATTAAAGCTGCTTTCAGCATGTTCAACTCACATTCAAGGACTTATTGCCTCTGTAACTACAACTGTGCTACATTTTAATGTTTTCGTGAGGCTAAATTTATCAGTAGCATTTAGTCACATGTAAGCCTTTGGTAAATGGTAAAAAACACATTTGAATTGCCCTGCTGTGATGTTTACTTGTAGGATAATAAGACATGCAGTACCAAAAACGGCCACAAAAACCCCCACCAATATCAGGATTTTAAAGGAGTCATAACCTGGTTTTATACGTATCCAGCCCCCCTTGGATCGCTTTGGATCAATTCGTAAAACTTATTAGAAAAAAAAAAAAAAATTTTATCAAACATTGAGCTTGTTCTGACCCTTTTTCGTACCGCGATTTTATCACGCGAGATTACGCGCAAGGTTTTGACTGGTCCGGATGTGCATTGTATAATATGTAATGAGGCGCGCGTTGATTCGCCGCAGGAAGGACAGAGCCGGGGGGGCTTGCCTGCATGCAGACTCCAAAACATAAACAGCCCCCTGTCATGGCGCACACACTAAATGACGAACCTTACGGAATTCAGGCATTTATGTACGAACCAGAGTCGGAACCCGAACCGGAGAGTGAAGAGCCAGAGACGGTTGAAGAGACACGTTTACAGCAGGACGTCAGGTAGCGGACGGGGGGGGGTTGGGTGGTGAAAGAGGGGTGGGCTTATGCAAGTAGCCTCCACGGTGACGTCACCGTAGGCGCAGAATCAAAATCTCGTGCTTTAGGAATGCACACCCTTGTGTGCTATTCCTGTTCGGAAAAAGAGCAGAAGCGAAAAAACGGCGCCACTTTCAAACTCCAGCCTTTCAGGCAAGTTTCAACTGAGGTCAAACACAGATATGCATGTTTTAACAAGAGAAATTGCGATTTCCTGGTGATGACTCCTTTAAAAAATCACTGCGACAAAATGAGGCAAAACACCCTCCCGATTTTTAAATATGATTTTAACAAGAATATGATCTTTCAAAAAAAGTAAGTTTGGACCTGATAGTGTTGTCAGTTTTTTGGAATATGACTCTGAAGTTGGGCAAAGATGTGTTTACTTCCATTTTTGAGCCTTAATATCTGTGAAACTAATAATCTAAGAGAAACCATATTTTGTAGAATGTTTAAGCTAACCCCAGAGATAGAGGCAGAAGTGATAGAAGTCTTTTATCTGCAAAAATGGGAGCTCAGCCACTCTTCAAATGTACTACTTTATTTCAAAAAGCCTAATTTTAAGTACCTACCATACTAGGTTATTATTGAGCTACATCCCTGATATTAAATGTCTGGAGGCTATTAGTAACAGATATACTCTGTAAAAATTTTGAAGGCCACAGGTGAGATAGTTTTCCAGATATTGCTGTTTAAAAATGGCTTTTCAGAGCATGATGCCAAAAACCGTCTAAACTACCCTTCATTCAATGATGTTTCATGAGAAAACTATTGACAGTAGAGACCTAATATTTTGGATTTGTCCTATTAACAAGTGTGTCTTTGTACTTGAATTTTTTCAGGACATTCTGAGATGGTCAGGTGGGAAGATTTTCAGAAATTTGATGAAATGACACGGAATGACCCTATAGTAATCAAAGAACAAACCTGATTGTGTTGGCCGAAGGAACAGCAGGGTTTTCTTTGGCCATGGCTTCCTATATGTTTGCAGAGTTTGAGATCAAACTTTAACAAGTACAACAACAAAGTTGTGAGTTAAAACATAAGACGGCAACAATTAAAATTAAGCATTACTCGACAGCTGCACAAAAGGATCTAACTGACCCTTTACATTACAGTATCAGTAACAGTACAGCATCAGGAAAAAGCAATAGCAATGATCATTTAGACTTGGGTAGTTGTTTTGTTTATCATGAAAAGCCTCACCTTGGCCTCTTGGACATATGCAGCACTAATTAATGCTGCCATGTGCACCCTAGCCTCTCCTGGATCATCAAAGATCCTTGCAGCAGAATTGAGAGACATGGCTCTCAAACATAAAACACAAATACAAATACAGACAATACAGACAATACAATACGATACAAAGACAATGAACACTACACAAAATGAAGAGAGAGAGAGAGTGACTGACTGAAAGAGAGAGAAAGACAGTGAGAATGACTGAAAGAGAGAGAGTGATTGAAAGACAGGGGTAAGACAAACGATACAGAATGGCTCTTAAAAGTGCCTTTGTCTTTTTGGTGAGTGTGTGTGTATGTGTGTGTGGGTGTCTCAATGTAAATGTTGCAATGAAGCTGCAAAAGAAGAAAAAGAAAAGCATAATTAGAATAGCTTTCAAATAAATGAGCATTTATTATTTTCTGTCACCAAATATACTATAATCAATCAAATATTTTAACCTAATCAAAATCACTATGTACAATACAAACCAATCTTTAATGTACAAATGAACTCTTCAATATATAGCTATATAACGTTATAACCCCAAGTTACCTGTAGTGCCCTAACTCACTTCCTGCGTCAGCGGAAGTTACCAAACCCAACCCCAACAAAATAAAACACAAAAATTAAACAGCTCCTACAAAATGATTAACTGATTTCGGTGGTTGACACACTGACTAAATCTTGCCAGAGACCGCTAGCTGTCATGCAACGATAGCATAATCTGCTAACGTTCGGTCGGTCAAGCAAGCTCCTATTACACTGTATGGTCAAGCTAGAGTTAACAACGATAACGATGCATCATATTAAAACACTCAAACTAAGCTCCGCAGTTAAAACGCTAGAAACACTGTGCTACAATGGAAGAAATAACAGTAATATAATTTTGTGATTTGAAATAATAAAGAGGCCTTTGGCTGAAACCGGAGAGAGTTACTTACTGTGGCTGGCCGGAAGTGGTCTGGCGGTGGGCAGAAAACGCGGTGAATATGGAGGACACACATCTCCGTGATATGACATTGGAAATGTACATACTATCGTTACACAGTCTGCCTTGGATGGTTACAACGTTATGGCTTATAATCAGATCTTTCTTCAGAATATCGATTAATCTACATTTGCACTTCCGGGATCTATGAAACAACACCCAAAGCGTGACGTCTTTGAAGCTGACAATGCGTGTGTCCGCCACGGAACGGATCCTAATTGACTTTCAGTGAAGACTGTTTGCGTGGTGATCACACAGAATTCTTACACAATGCGTGCCAGGAGCACGCAATGCGTTATTAAGAGGTCGTGCTTCTTTCACGCATTTCTGTGAGATCAGGTTGCCCTCAAAAGATGGATAATTCGTGCGATGCGAGGTTAGTTTTGTTTCAAATATTATTCTATCAACACAGATATGTACATCGACAGTCTAGTGTTTTAATTGACTTGCGCTAGCCATAGCACAAGCGAACTCGGCAACTAGAAGAACTGAATGAAATTTCTTGAAAACCTCTCCAGACGTCTCAAACACACCGGCTGAGTTGGAAAATAGGTCTTATGTCCAAAATTCCGAACTATCCCTTTAAGAAAGAGATCTCCGTTGGTGTCTGTTTGGCAGCTTCTATGGTGATAAATCATAGACATGTTTTTGGATCAAACAGCTTTTGATTTAAAGGTCATATTGATAACATTTTTATTTAAACGAATAATGAAAAAAAAAAATACATCCACAGAGCTTTTAGAAAGCTGCAAAATCAAAGTATCACTTTTCGTGAAAAAAATGTTTTGATCGTGAATGAATCATTTTTTTTTTAATTGATGGGTCCAAAATTAATGTTTTGTTTACCTATGTGTAGATGTGTGACATCACTTGACATGACTGAGTCTGTCTGAATGTCACTCCATTTGACCCTGACAACAAACTGGCAACCCATTGAGGGCGCATGCGCTTCGAGCAACAGCTGTGTTGTGACATGAATGCAATGGAAGGGGGGAGGATGAGTGTGACATCTAGTGGCTGGACGTTATCAATGATGTCAATAGCACCTTTAAAGAGAACTGCTTTCATCATATCACTATTGTGTCAACTCATTAAAAAATGTTTCCTAAAAGGGAGAAGAAGAGAAGATGGATACTTTTTCTGTGGTACAGAGCTAGAACTCCACATGACCCTCCCCAATGTGCCTCTGATTAGTTGCCCTGATACTATACTATACTTTACCAAACCAACCAATAAAGGCAACAAGTTAGAGCCAATCAGAGGCACAGTAGTATGGGTCACACCTTCGCTATTGTAAGATTCACAATCAAATGCCCAGGATGGTGTTAGCCTAGCTTCGCACAAAGACTGGAAGCACGGGGAAACTGCTAGCCTCGCTCCAACAAAAGAGAAAAAAAAATGTGTCTGATTAACATGTTGTATAATGTTAGCCAA